>NC_136956.1:5658363-5718363 GCF_032717465.1 Coenobita brevimanus
CATGGTGTCAAATGAAAGCTTATATGAGACTTTCTAAATCTTGATCATTGTGGATATCTCTGTCTAAAACGAGCTTCGAATTATAGCTCCCTGAATATCCATGACCTTGAGTTTAACCTTTCAAGATCACTTAAGGTCAAAGGTCATGGTAACGGTTAAAAATCCATATTGGACTTCCTAAATGCTGATAATAGTAAATAGATCTTCAATCAGCTTCGAGTTCTAGTCCCCTGAATAACCGTGACCTTGAGTTTGACCTTTCAAGGTCACTTAAGGTCAATGCCCATCTGAGACTTCGTTTATGTTGATAATGGTAAATATCTATCTGCAACCAGTTTCGAGTTATAGCCTCCTGAATATCCGTGACCTTGAGCTTGACCTTTCAGGGTCAAACAAAGTCAAAGGTCTTGGTGCCAAATGAAAGCCCAGATTGGAGTTTCCGTGTGTTGATAATAGTAAATAGCTCTGTCTTCAACCGGTTTCAAGTTATAGCCCTCTGAAAAATCCATGACCTTCATTTTGACCTTTCAGGGTCACTCGATTACCTCCAAAAATTAACAACTTTCTTTTTGGACCAGTGCACACATATCTTGAAAGTTTCATGTAATTTCATTCAGCTGCTTTTCCGTAATGTTGCTGACACACAAAGAAACAAACAAATAGACAAAGAAACAAAGAAACTCGACCAAAAAAATTACCTCGTCGGACTTAGTCCGGGCGAGGTAATCAGAAATAGGGGATTGTGTGCACATGGATTTCAACGAAATCACCATATATATTGCAGGGCTGGGTATGCAGTTTCCAAGTCTTCTCTAAATGCACAGGAAGAAACTGCATATCTGCTTTATTATCAGTCCTGCAAAGCAACATGGTATCATTTTCGGCAACACGCCCTACGCGATAACGCTAGGCTCAGGCTGCGTGTGTGTGTGTGTGTGTGTGTGTGTGTGTGTGTGTGTGTGTGTGTGTGTGTGTGTGTGTGTGTGTGTGTGTGTGTCTTAACTCCTTCCAGGCTATTTGATGGATTTGAATGAAACTTCCTGAGTGAGTCTGACTGGCTGCCGGGAAAGTTTTCCACTATATGCAATTTGGAACCATGATTAGGGTTAGCCTCCTCATCATAACAGAAATTTCAAGAAATAGTCAAAGGAGGGTAGGTATGGCTTTGATATCTTAGTACATGGTGTACAATGAACTCTTATCCGTAATGGAATATTTGGGGATCGTGATCCCCCCAAATAATTCTTGGGGTGGTCAGCCCCTCCCAAAAGTAGAAATGATCAGAAATAGGGAAAAGTAAGCCCCACATTAACGACATTTGTAAGGTCAGTTCGCCTGGTTCTGTGATAATGTGTTTCACCACTCTGTGAAGTTTTCCACTATTATTTTTAGTGGGGTCAACCTCCCTCACCAAATTTAAAATTCTCAGTAGTGAAAAGATAGCAATTATGGCTTTGATATCTTAATAAAAACTGTACAACAGACTCTTATGTATAATGCGATATTTGAGGAGCGTGACCCCTCAGTGTTTTTTGGGAAGTCAGCCCCCCTTCCCAAAATGAAAGTAATCAGAGATCATGAAAAGTGAACTTTAAATTTCTAAGGTCAATTTATCTTGTTCCTTTATGATGTGTCTCATGAAAAAAAAATCCTCTTATTTTCTGGAAGGTCAGCCCCTTCCAAAACATGTAAAGGATACTTCGTAGAGAAAGGAGGGCAGAGATAGCTTTGATATCTTAGTACATGTCTGTACAATGGACTCTCATCCTCAGTGCGATATTAGTGGAGCATGACCCCACAGTCTTCGGAGGTCAGCCCTCTCCCAAAAATAAAAAAGCAAGTAAAATAGTGGGAAGATCTGCACGGAACTTCCCAAATGAGTTCGTTTGGTTACTCCGAAGGCCTTCCCGTATATACAATTTTCCAAGTGTGATTTTAAGGAGGGGGGGGCAGTCCTTCACCTTGAAAGATCTCAGAAACAGTGAAAGATGGGCAGATATTGCTTTGATATCTTAGTACATGGTGTACAATGGACTCTCATTCGTAATGCAATATTTTCGGGGATCAGCTCCATCTCAAAAATAAAAATTTATAGAAATAGGGAGTTGTAAGCACATGGATTTATAAGACATCGGCTTATATGTTGCAGAACTGGGTATGCAGTTTCCATGTTCATTCTGAATTCACATAAAGAAACCGCACATCCACTATTTTTATTATTACTGTTATTGCTGCTACTACCACCACTAAAATTATTATTGCTACTGTTATTCTGATCATGATCATCATTTTCCAGGTTATGAATGGGCTGTACTGACGCTGGCCATGGTGGGTAAAATGACAAACTCAGCTGCCTTCCAGATCGTCTTCTTCTACTCCAATGAGCTGTTCCCCACGGAGGTCAGGAGCCGGGGGGTGGCAACTTGCAGTACCTTTTCCCGAATTGGCTCCGTTTTGGCTCCTTATATCTTAGACTCGGTGGTGAGCATAAAACCCTCTGGCTCCCTATATCCTAGGCTAAAAAAAAACATCTGCCTCCTTGTATCCTTGCGTGAACAATCGTCTGTTTGTAGATTGGAGGGAAATAGTGAAGATATGGCAAGCTTGAGTGAGATCTGTAGGATAGAGTGTGTGATTGGTTATGTGTTGTGGTGGGCTGTGTGCATCATCATTATTGTCACCACTCCTATCACTGTCATCCTCGTCACTTCTGTCATCAACATCATCACTACTATCATCACCATCATCATCATCATTCTCACTACTATCATCATCACATCACCATCATCATTCTTACTACTATCATCACATCACCATCATCATCATCATCATCATCATCATCATCACCACTACATCATCATCATCATCATCATCATTATCATCACTACTAGTATCATCATTATCTAATGGTTCATTCACTGCAGGGCACGACATACTCCTGGGCTCCGTCTGTTGCGTTCGGTGTTGTGTCCATAGTGGCTGCTGGTGCTACGGTGCTGCTGCCGGAGACCCGTGGCGTGCCCATGCCAGACACTGTAGACCAGATGCACCGTACCAGTGACCGTACTTACTCTGACAGTGACGGAAACAGAGACCTCTAATTTCACTGTTGACCAGATTCACCACACCAGTCACCCTACCCCCTCTGCCAGTGAAGGAAACAGGGAACTATGGTTTCAATGTAGATAAGCTTCACCATAGACACCATACCTTCTCTGCCAGTGTCGGAAACAGGGAGCTCTAGCGTCACTGTAGATCAGGCTCACCGTACCAACCATAGTGCCTGCTCCAACGGGGACCATAAATTCATCTTGGAGAGCTTAACCATACTGTCATAACCACAGATTACAAAAGGGTCCTCTAAATTTTTCGTAGATCACCTTCACAGTACCAGTCATAGAACCTACTCTGCCAGCGATTTAACAGGCTCTTACTACGATGGGAGGTGGTGGAGAAGGACGACATCACGTGGTGGCATTGATATAACCAGGCGACTCCATTGCCTGATTATACAAACGTTCCTAAACTACAGTACTTGACTGTATCCAAATAAGATGGTCAACTTCAAGAGGAGGGTAACTTCGGCCTGTATTCCACTAGGTTCAGATAAGCCTGGTGCATTAACTACTACCACTACTACTGCTACTACTACTACTACTACTACTACTCCTACTACTACTACTACTACTCCTACTACTACTACTACTACTACTACTACTACTACCACCACCACCACCACCACCACCACCACCACTACTACTCTTGTACCTGCCGTTGTTACACCACAGCCAGCACCGCCACAACCAACAAGTACTTCTACAACTACTATTACTACTACTACTACTACTACTGCTACTACTACCACCACCACCACCACCACCACCACCACCACTACTCTTGTCACTGCCGCTGCTACACCACAGCCAGCACCGCCACAACCAACAAGTACTTCTGCAACTACTACTACTACTACTACAACCACGAGGACTATTGATAGAGCTCTACTACTACTAATACTACCACTACTATAGTACTACTACTATTACTATTACTACTACTACTACTACTACTAGTACGACTACTACTAATTTTTTTATAGTATTATCACCTCCATCCCTTGGGGAATTATACTGTGAAGATCAAAACCAACCTTCCTAACAGTTCACCATTTGGTGTTGTAATGTGAAAGTTAACACTAACCTCATATTACAATCCGTTGGCCCCAAGCACGCCAACGGCTGTGGTTACCAACCATCGACTATTACTATTATTACTTTATATTTATTAATATTACAGTGTTCATAAAGACATTAAGCTATTGGAGTCGCTGGTCTATGCAACTCTCCACCACAGTGACTTCATAATCCATACCCGCCAGACAGGCAGGTCTGAGGGCTGCTGACTGTACCCCTGAGACATAGGAATGCAGACCTCATAAGGGAGAATGACAGTCGACATCTCATCCAGGCCATATCAGAACTCTGTTTGACATTTCTTCTCAGAAAGAACCTCTGTCAGTCTCAAGTAGAATCTCACCGCCTCTGGACCCATCCCACCTGATGCTGTGAACACAAGGGGGGTGAATCGACCTAGGTACACACGTTGGATCCTTGACAGTTTCTGCTTTTTTCTTGTTCATTCCTTTTGTGTGCAGTTTCGAGAGACAGTTCACGATGACATGCTGCCATGGGATCGAATATCCTAATGTTGAAGTACGCTTTCTGCCTGTTTGTCCAGAAACCTCGAGCACTGACATCGACTCTTGCATTGTTTGATGTGTTTGCTGTTCTGTTGTTGAAGTGCTCGCCGTCTAGGGGTAGCAGACCTGGCCCAAACCTGTAGCATTTTGGCTGCGAGGTTGCATACTTCATCGTGTCGGATGCAAACACAGCCTCCTTTCTTGCAAACCATTACATGGTCTGCATCAAAGGCAGTGCCACAGGCATACTGTTGAGATAGGTTCTCTTTTGGGCACCCATATCTTAAGAGAATGGCATCAATAAATTCTTGTTTGTTGAAGTGGAAGCCTTTTGCCTTGAGAGGCAAGGTTGTCAGCAAGTTTGTTGCCCCAGCCTCCTGTGCAGTTTCAGCTCTAATGCACTAGTCTGGTGATAGATGTTCGGTTATGTGCTGCAGCTGATCCTTTTGTCTTGCTTCTCGCTCCTTGCTTATCTGTGTCTTTATGTCTTTCAGCCTTTGGTGGTCGAAGTCACTTGTCTCAACCTGGGTGCAAATCTTCTGTGGCAAGGATTCAGTGAGCCTGAGTGAATTTCTGTGTTCGTAGCTTGCCATGACTGCTGGATTTATAATGCCAAGGCCTCCCATCCTGGGTAGTAGTGCTAGAAGATTCTTCTCTTCTGGTGCAGGGATGTGGCCATTGGTCAGAAATGGGAGGAAAGAATCCCTGATAGCATCTTCCGGTGGTTGTAGCAGCAACTCGATGTCTGGTATGATTCTCATCACAAGGTCCACTTGTGTTAACACCATATGTAAATTCACTGTATGCTGCATGCGGTTCTGTTTTTGCGTGACTGCATGATAAACAAATTTCTTCTACCCATGTCTTTATCTTATCCCTCATGTATTGATCTTTGAATTCCTTAGTTCCAGTCACAGCACCTAGATGTCTCTGACCTTACTACTGCTAATACTATGATACCACCAACACCACTACCACCACTACTACTACTGCTGCTGCTGCTACTTCTACTACTACTACTGTTACGGCACCACCAAAATCACGACGACTACTACTACTATTATTATACCACCCCCACCACCACCACCACTACTACTACTACTACTACTATTACTACTACTTCAACGACTACTACAGTACCACCACTACCACCACCACCACCACCACCACCACTACTACTGCTACTACTACTACTACTACTGCTGCTACTACTACTACTACTACTACTACTACTGCTAGTACTACTAGTATTACTACTACAACAACAGTATTGGTACTACTACTAGGCTGGGAGTAATTACATTGGTTTGGGTTAATTACAATTATACTTGCTTGTCCGATTACTCAGTTACAGTTACAAGGAAGAAACAATGCTAATTACATTTACAATTACTCATTTTTATTATTTCTAGTTTACAATGACAACTACAACGAATTTAGGGTTCAATTACATATTTCCATTACTATTTTTCATGGTACAAACAGAAGTAATCACTCATTGCTGAAAAATAATTTATGATGTGTGTGTATATATATATATATATATATATATATATATATATATATATATATATATATATATATATATATATATATATATATATATATATATATATACAGGTGAGCCAGGGTTAACGCCCCGCCAGGGTACTAAACTTTGGGAGTGTTCACCCGGCCACGTACTGCATTGGGGAACACAAGGGGTGCTGTGGCTGAACCAGTGTCACTTACTATAAAGTATGCGTGCACCCAGTCGGCTTGCACGGGCCGATTACACTTGGTTCACAGACTACACACACATCCAAAGCCTCTCCAACACTACTATTACACATACAAGCACTTCTCACTCTACATACAATCTCTACCAGAGAGCCTAAGCCACTTGGTAGAGATACATTGGCTGTATCGTCCCGACTTCGGTCGGGATAGACCGGTCCTGCAGTGGATACTCAAACGGCTGATGATGATGATGATTTTATATATATATATATATATATATATATATATATATATATATATATATATATATATATATATATATATATATATATATATATATATCCCTGTCCCACACTGCCACAGGCTCCAACAGCAGTAGTTTAGTACAGGAATGACGTTGCCCAGTGAGCTGTTCTTCTTTAGGTCAGCCTTTAGGTGTACAGTACACAGGATCAGCTCAGGTGTCATAATAATCCCTTACTTCTTAGGTTCATTGTCTTTATTTTCCAAATGATTACACTTATGCTTTCCAACTTCACTTCATTGTTTTCACAAACACTGGAGCTATACAAACTTTATTAACTGCAATTACGTTTAATGCTTGACAACATTTCACTATTCTCATGAGTACCGATGATATGCGAACTTCAGTAACACTTCACTGTTTGCCAACACTTCACTGTTTTCACAAGTACCGAAAATATACAAACTTCATTGCACTGACACTGCACTACACTCAAACTGAACTGAAAACCGACTGAACCTGCTCTAGTCTCTTCCTCATCCTTGTATAAGGTTGCATTATTCGAGAAACTTCTAGCACAAACTCGATGGGGCAACAGTTAACAGTTACCAACTAGGGGACATCAAAAAATGCCAGAGTTTTCTTACACTACATAACACTGTAAATAATTTAGAATACAAACTTAAACTAAATTACACAATTTAACAATCACATAAATAACACATCACAGAGAAAAAGAGCACAAAAATTAATGCACAACTTACGAAATAACTACTCGCACAAACAGCATGAAAACTGGCAACTCTGACTCCTACAGGAACGTACGGTAACCTTCAGGAAACATCGAGAAGCTCCTCAACTTCCTAACTGGCAAATCTTGCTTCTTAACACTACCCCCTCCCTAGTCCACAATACTACACAATATATACAAACATAAATTTAATCCTAATGAAACATTTAACTATACACAAAATAATCTTTCAACTTATCAGGTCTTCTTTTCTTCTGCTTCCGATGGCATCCTTGCTCCTCCACACAGTCCACTTCTCCAGGAAGGTCTTGGTCCTCGTCTTGATTCGCTTCTTCTCTTGGGGACCTGTCACCATTGTATTACACTTCAGCTCCTTGGTCCTCCTCAACATCTTGGCTGCAGGAGAGCACAATATTTTGGAGATGTCCCAGCTGTACTGTCCTGGCCCATGATACTGCCATAGATCGTTCACGTGTACCACCTTTGGGTGAGACTTCCTGCCTCCCGAATCTGATACATTACGTCTGATAGGTGGTCCAACACAGTGTAAGGCCCATCCCATGGGCTCTGCAGCTTCAGTGACTGTCCCTTCTTTGGCTGAGGATTGTATAACCAAACTTGGTCACCATCCTGGTGGCTTACCTCACTTGCCTTGACATCATACTTGCACTTCATCACCTCTCCTGAAAACTTAAGGGGTCTTCGCACTTGATGATGTATCTCAGCCAGCCTTTCCTGAAGGTGCTTTGCATAGCTGGTGGTATCTGTAGGCAGCTCTTCACCAAGCTGTCTTCCTATTAACAAGTCAACAGGTAAGCGTAACACATGGGCCAACATCAGTTTTGCAGTGATGTAGGCAGTAGACTCATGGGATGCAGACCAATATGCCATCAGCAATGCAGGTAATTTCTTGTCCCATTTTGTTTGTCCCTCTGTGCAGTACTCGGCCAGTTCTTGTCCCAGGGTCCAGCTGAATTTCTCCACCATCCCATCTGACTGTGGCCTTAGGGGGGTTGTCCTGGTCATCTTGATCCCCAGTAACTTGCAGCACTCCTGGAACACAGCAGACTCGAAGTTTCTACCCTGGTCTGAATGTAGCTCTTGTGGCATCCTAAAACGACATGAAAACTGGTCAACCAACACTTGAGCAATAGTCAGAGCCTCTTGATCGGGGATGGGATAGGCTTATGGCCACTTTGTGAAGTAGTCCATGCCGACACATATATACCGGTTTCCTCTTTCAGAGAGTGGCAAAGGTCCAGCAATGTCCACCGCGACTCTTTCCATCAGTGTACCCACTTGTTACAGCTGAAGAGGGACGCAACCACGTTTCTTGGGTCATTTCTTGACACAACACACATCACAGGCCCGACACCACTCTTCAACATCCTCACGCATGCCAATCCAGTATAATCTTTGTTGCAGCTGGCTTAGAGTTTGCTTCACTCCCATGTGCCCATTAGTGATCTGGTTATGGGACTGTTCAATATCTCGGACGACCTCATCATCTTCGGAATCACCAGTTGCCAATACTTGCTGAGGCCACTGGGTGTCTCCCACTGACGCTCCAGTAGTCCGTTGTTGAAACAAAGAAGGTCCCACTGACTCCAGTAGCTCTTGGTTTCAGAACTGAATCTAGAAACCTCTTCCCAAGATGGTCGCACTGTACTCTGCTGCAGCCACTCTAGCACTGGTTGTAAATCTGGATCCTCCATCTGTATCTTCTTCAGGTCTTCTGCATCTGATGCTGGCCCTGTCACAACCATACAGTGGCATCTCTTGCCAAAATTCCCATTCCTACTGCCTCCTTGCCGTCTGTTCTTTCGTCTTCTCGCACACTATTCATCAAGGTTCTCCTGCATTTCTTTAGTGGTCAGGCTTCATGAGAAAAGCTGGCTGGTGGTTGCCCCTTCACACCGGCCTCCACTAGATTCCTGCTTCTTTCTGGTCTTCTGCAACCTTCTTCTTATCATCCTTTTTCTACTTCGGACACTCAGAACTGAAGTGTCCTACCTCACTACATGTCCAACATGCTTTTGTTACAACTGAAGATTTCCTTGTACTGGTCTGTTGTCGCTCCTTCTTCCATTGATGACAATCCTCCTGTTTGTGTCCCGGTTTCCCACAGAACCAGCAGCCTTTTCCGGTCTTCTCCTGTTCCATCTTCCACTTGGTCCTCTTTTCTGTGTGCTGGCTTTTCACAGTACCAGCAACTTCCCTCACATTTTTCCGTTTCACATACCTGCCCTTTTCTTGCCTTGAATCCTGCACTACAACCTGTCTGAAAAGTGGACGTACTGGACCTGACATAGGACTCAAACTCTAGAGCCATGACTAGAGCTTCTTGCGTGCTTTTTGGTTGTGCCTGCTTCACTTGCACTTTCAACTCTGCACTGTCAAGAGCATCGATGAACTGGTCCCTCAGAAAAATAGCCAACAGGTTAAGTGCAGCTCCAGAGTACGTCTTATATGCCATACTCTCTAGGTCATGACCAAGCTGTTGTAGGGATTCTCCTCTAGCCTGTACACGGCTCCGGAATTTTGCTCTGTAAACCTCAGTCTGGTACATGGTTCCATATCTGCGTTTCAGCACTTCTACTAGAGACTGATAACTGTTCCTCTCCATCACCGACATCTGACCTAGAATTTCCATTGCAGCACCCTTCAGGCTAGTAGCAACAAGCACTACCTTCAGCCTATCATCCCAACCATTCTGATCCGCAAGTAACTCAAAATTGTGCACAGTAAGCTTCCCAAGATACTCTACAAATTCCTGAGGTTTCTTTTTAATTGGACCACATTATAGCCATGCACTTAACTAGTTTGGGCCCTAAAAACTGGGGCATCATTATTAAGGCCAGGACTTATAAAACTTTTGCATTCTGATTATTCAACCCAGTAATGCTACCTTTACGTAGATGCCTGAGATCCGTCAAGATTCACCATACACTGTCCATTCCTTTCATATGCTCCCTGTACACTAACCTGAGGCTCAGAAGTGCAATATTTTCTACAGCCTCAATTTTCTCACTGATTATCTTCATATGGTCAACTACATGCTTCAAGTGATTATCTGCATGATGTCTGCACTCCATAACGATTTCCTCACTAATTGACTTCAACTGGTCATCTATATGTTGTTTGCACTCAGTCACATTATTGCTTATCTCATACTCCTGCTGCCATAGTTCAGTGTATACCTCCTCTTTCAGTTGTTCCTGTTCTTCATTTTCCAAATGAAAACATCCAGCTGTCCTTGCATCCTCAGTTGTAATTCCCTCTGTTGATCCTGTAATGCCTCTTGAAGTTGTTAATATCGTTCTTTTTGTTCTTCTCGTTGTGCCTCTAGTTGGTCACTATTTGCTTGCAGTTGTTCTTTCGGTCCTTCATTCTGTGCCTGTAGTTGGGCACTTTGTGCTTGTAATTGTTCTTTGAGTTCTATCTTCTGTGCGTGTGATAGATTCACAATTGTCGCCAGGGACAGCTCCACCTCCTGCCCAACTCGAGACCTTCTCTGCACTCTTCCTGCTTCCATGTCGAAAGTTAGACTCATTGCAGCACTGAAATTATCCCACTCCTGACACCACTATTAGGTCACTGTCCCACACTGACACAGGCTCCGACAGCAGTAGTTCAGTACAGGAAGGACGTTGCCCAGTGAGTTGATCTTCCTATGGCAACCTTTTGGTGTACAGTATACAGGATCTGCTCAGGCGTCGTAAATAAACAATCAATCAATCAATCATTTCCTGTGGCACCCTCGGGGATGCATAGGGCCTCGATGAACTCACACCACCACATCCTATCTTGTGCTAACTCCTCAAGATCTCCCCAACATTCATCTCCAGCTTCCCGTCTCATTGTCCTCACCCACGTCTCTTTTGGCCTTCCTCTACCTCTCCTACCAAGTGCCACCCACCCTGGTGTACCTCGTACTATTCCCTGTCTCCTATACACATGTCCTAGCCACTTCCATCGTGAGAATCTAACATATTCATCGACCGGCTGCACTCCCGTTATTTCTCTAATTCTACTATTTGGTATCCTTTCCCACCACTTAACTCCTAATATTCTTCTAAGTGCTTTATTTTCAAACACCAAGAATTTATTTTCCATAGTCACTGTGCTGTACCAAGACTCGTGTCCATAAATTAAGATACTCCTAACCATTACCTTATAAAGTTTTATTTTTGTATGCACAGAGAAATTTTTATTATTCCAAATATTTTTAAGCATTCCCATTGCCTGATTAGCCTTCTTTAACCTTTCCTCGAATTCAAAGTTCAAAGAACCATCCTTGGCTAAATAAGTACCTAAATATTTAAACCTATCAACTTGCTTTACAACCATACCTCCAATTACACATTCCTGCGCATTTTCCATATTCATATTGATTATTTCAGTTTTTCCACAATTAATAACCAAACCCACCTTGCGACCTTCACTCACCAAACAGTCCAACACTCTTTGCATCTCTTCTGGGCCATCACAAATCAAAACTATATCATCTGCATAATCTAAATCCAAAAGTTTCCTATTCTCTCCCCAAAGTATACCTTGCACCGGTTTCTGTTCCAACGCGTTTCATAATGTAATCAATGACCAATATAAATAGTAAAGGCGATAGAACACCACCTTGAATTACTCCGGACTTGACTTGAAACGAATCACTCAGACAACCATCAACCATCACTTTACAAAATGTGTCCTCATGCATGTTCATAATGACCCTCACAAACTCCTCTGGTATTCCATAATGTCTCATGATCTTCCCCATAGTCTCTCTCGAAACACTATCAAAAGCCTTTTCAAAATCAACAAAACAAAGACTTAACGGTACTCTCATTTCATTAACTTGCTGCATCAAATGCCTAACTATAAAGATCTGATCATTGCAACCACGTCCCTTTCTAAAACCAGCCTGTTCATCCCTCAGAATACCCTCAACCACTGGCTCCAACCTATTTAACAACACTCTACTGAAAACTTTCAAAGCTATCGGTGACAAAGAGATTCCCCTCCAATTACCACATTCACTCAGGTCTCCCTTCTTCGGAACTTTAACAATCACACCATTCTTCCAAACTGATGGTAGTAACCCCGTCACCCATATCTTATTGAATAGCTTTGGTCAAGATCATTATTAATCTATCCCCTCCACTTTAAACATTTCCGGAAATGAACCATCCTCCCCTGGTGCCTTATTATTCTTTAACTGTTTTACTGCTTTCTCCACTTCTGCAAGCCTCAACTCTCCTGTTTCTATATTCAAATCTTCCTGAGCAGACGGTATATCCTCTTCTGGTGGTATTGGTCTATTAAGAACTGTCTCAAAATGCTCTTTCCATCTATTTTTAATATCTCCATCTTTGGTCAATAAATTTCCTTCCCTGTCTCTAACTGGTATTTCCTTGCGTTTACCTGCATTACCACTCAGTTCTCTAATCGATTCATATGCTATTCTTTGACTCTGTCCATCATTTTTGTTTATTAAGATTTCAGTCTCTGCAACCTTTTCATCCACACATCTTCTTTTATCTCTCCTAGCTAACCTTCTTACTTCTGAATTCAAACTCCAGTACGCAGCTCTTGCTAATTCAATCTCTTGTTCATCAACGCATTGCATCTCACTCCTCAATTTAGCCTCACCTCTCTTTTTTTATCATATCCCACGTTTCCTCTGATATCCATTTCTTTCTCCTGAAGCTATGTCTCCTTCCAATCGTACATTCAGCAGTCTCATGCAAAACTTTGTTCACATCCTCCCACATCTCATCTACACTTCTCTCCCCCTCTTCCAACGTTTCCAACACCAAAAACCTATTTCTGCATTCTAATCTGAATTCCTCCTTTTCTTCTCCTTCCCTTCTAAGCTTAACAATATCGTATCTACCAACACCAGATTTTTCCTTCTTCTGATTTTTAAGTTTAAACCTTATTTTTGCAATGCTGAGTTGATGGTCACTACCAATATCCGCTCCCCGTTTAACATGAACATCTAGCAGAGAACTTCTATGCCTCCTACTGATAGCGATGTGATCAATCTGATTTTTATATTTTCCACACGGCGACACCCAAGTTGTCTTGTGTATATTGCAATGCTGAAAGAGTGTGCCCCCCATTAACTAAGTCATTTGCTAGACAGAAGCTTCCAAACCTCACTCCGTTTTCACTCATCCTACTACCAACTCCCATCTTACCCATACATGCCTCAAATCCCTCATTTGAACGGCCCATTACTGCATTAAAGTCTCCAACGCAGATCAAAACATCATGTCTAGGTACCCTTCCTACTTCTTCTTGCAACTTTTCATAAAATGTGTCTTTCCTTTCATCGAGTGCATCATTAGTAGGTGCATAACACACAAACAGACTGATGTTGCCATGATTTGATTTAAACCGTGCGTATAACAATCGCTCATCTATAGGATCCCACTCACATAAAGCCTTATTTGCCTTACAACCCAGCAACAATCCTACTCCCTGATAATGCATTCCGTCCTGTCGACCAGATATCAATAAACGTATACCATCCTCCAAATCCAACTTATCGACTCCAGTTAATCTAGTTTCTGTCAGAGCACAAATATCAAGTCCGTAATTTTGAAAAACCTTCACTAACTCATCGATTTTACCGTCATGATTTAGCGTTCTCACATTCCAGTTACCAATTTTAATTGTATTTTTTGCATTGACAAAGGAATTAGATTGTAATTGAGGCAACCGTGAGATTCTTAGCACCCCCTGCCCATTTAAGGGCTGCACGGGACTGGGGGCCATTACTGTTCTTTCAGAGTCCATCAAGGTTTCTTTGGCTAACTTCCTGAACACCTCGCCATTGTGTTGCAGTCGCAGTAGGCAGCTAACTTGCCTGATTGCCCACACCCAAAAGACCCAGCTATGCTGTAGCCATTCACGTGCCGGCATGCTTCCCAACCATTTCACTCTCAAGGAGTTCCTCTGCCTGAGAAAGCAACCACCCCCCTGCTCCCGAGGGCTTTTGATCTGTGTAGGTAGAGGGCGATCACTCCCTCACTAGCCATATACAGTGTATATACAGTGTATAGGCTACACTCACCAAACCCACTGACTTCTTAATTTCACTGTCATTATTTTCCAGATAATTACACTTACGCTTTCCAACTTCACTTCACTGTTTTCACAAGCAACGAAGCTATACAAACTTTACTAACTGCAATTACGCTTAATGCTTGAAACATTTCACTATTCTCACGAGTACCGATGACGTACGAACTTCAATAACACTTCACTGCACACACATCACTGTTTTCACAAGTACCGAAAATATACAAACTTCATTGCACTGACACTGCACTACACTCAAACTGAACTGAAAACCAACTGAACCTGCTCTAGTCTCTTCCCCATCGTTATATAAGCTTGCATTATTCGAGAAACTTCTAGCACAAACTCGACAGGGCAACAGTTAATAGTTACCAACTTGGGGACATGAAAACATGCCAGAGTTTTCTTACACTATATAACACTAAATTATTTAGTATACAAACTTAAACTGAATTACAGAGTTTAACAAACAATCACATAAATAAAACATGACAGAGAAAAAGGGCACAAAAATTAATGCCCAACTTCCGAAATAACTACTCTCACAAACAGCTTGATAACTGGCAACTCTGACTCCAACAGGACCCTACGGTAAACTTTGGGAAACATCTAGAAGCTCCTCGACCACCTAACTGGCAAATCTCAATTCTTAATAATAATAATTATAATAATAATAATATATATATATATATATATATATATATATATATATATATGTGTGTGTGTGTGTGTGTGTGTGTGTGTATACATACATACTTACTTATATCTATCTATCTATCTATCTATCTGTATATATATGATGTGTGTGTGTGTATATATATATATATATATATATATATATATATATATATTGCATATAGGTGGTGGTGATTCTGAGGGAGGCTCATCCACTGCCGTCCAGTTGCACCAGGTGTTGCCCTGGGGCTGGGGTGTTAACTATAACCCCAACACGGTCCCATCACCTCGTTTCCTTGTTCTGTAGGTGCATCTGCTGTCCTGGGTCGAGAGAGGCGAGGTTGTGTGCCGTCTGGTTGAATCTCATGGCCATTGTGTCCCCAGTGTGGACAATGGCATGCTTCCTGCTTCTCAGCATCCTGGCTCATCGCCTACTGATCGTTTGGTGTTCTTTGGCAGCAGATACAGAGTCTCTCAGCTGACATCGCATCAGCAGCTTGGCTGGGGGCACGTCAGTGTCATGTAGCGGGGTGCTGAGGTATTGCAATATGGTCCTGGCGGCCGCATCCGAGTCCAGGGAGCCTCCAGGGCCAGCGTTGTTCCTCAGTAGTCTCTTGGCAGACATGACTGTGGCCTCCGCTCAGTCATTGGACTGAGGGTAATGCGTGGACTGAGGGCAATGGGCTGATGACACCCTCAGCTGCACACGCCACGCGGATAGGAATGCCCTCATTTCCCCATTTACGAGGTTCGTGCCCCCGTCACAAAACAGGACCTCTGAGATACTGAACCTTTTGAACCACTTGCAAAAGGCAGTTATGAGCCGTGACCTGGAGGTGCCTCTGGGCAGATGCTCCACCTCCAGCCAGTTAGTTAGCCTGCCTGCATAAGCGATGTACTCTTCCCCCTCCAGTAGGAACAGGTCAGCCACTGTTCGCTGGAAGGGGTACTCGAGTGGGGGTGTGGACAGCAAGTTTTCCACATGTTGTTATGGGGACGTTGACTTTGCATACTTGACAGTGCCTCCTCTTTTGCTCCACCTCAGCATCTATACTGGGCCAATACATGCATTGCCTGGTGCACCTGGGCATGGAGTCTCTGACCTGGTGACCTGTGTGAAGGTTGGCTAGGACTGCATGGCAAAAGGCTGTGGGAATTACAAGTCGCAGGTGCTCCTCATCGCTGGCATACATGACAGTGTCCCCCTGGCATGACAGGTGCCTCCTCAGCCTGTAGTATGGGCAGAGTGCTACTGGCTCCTCATCCTTCTGGTCGGCCCAGTCCCTGGCACTCATGCGCTCATGGAGGAGCCTGTAGTCCTCATCCTGGAGCACTTCCTCCACCACAATGGAGCCTAGCTCATCTTTTAGGGAGCAAGCCATCACTGCTGTGACTGCGGCACATGTAGCTATGTCCTCCACCGGGTCTGTCTCGTCTGGTCCGCCCCATAGCATGGGATATCTTGAGATTGCATCTGCTGTGCAGTTCGCCTCCCCTTTTAGGTACTTTAAGCAAAATGAATATATCAATCTCTTTTCCTTGAGGTCGTTGCTAATGTCTTTCAGCTCATTGTCCTTTAAGATCTTAGTGAGTGCTCGGTGCTCTGTGATGAAGGTGAGGTCTGGACACCTCAACAGGAACAGGCGCACCTTTTTCAGGCACCATGCGATGGTAAGGGCATCCCCCTCCAACACTGTGTAGTTCTTCTCAGCCTCTGTTAGATGGCAGCTGCCGCATAGGGCCAGTTTCCAGCACCCTTGCAGCATCGGTGGGCCACCTGAAACACACACTGAAAGTACTGCTGCATGACCACAAAGCTGATGCCAAGCCTGCTGAAGTCGGTGAACATGCTGTGTGCTGTGTGTAGTCATAACACTGGAGGCCCTTTGCCGCAAGCTTCTCTATAGCCTCCTTTGTTGACCTGAAGATGGACTGGAGTTGGCCATCCCAGTACACCACTTACCCTGACAGTTTTTTTTCAATAATTCTCTGAAGAGCTCCATGAGTGGTGCAACGGCGAGGAATGGTACCACATGGTTCACCAGCCCAAACCATGATCAGATATCTGTGAGGGAAGGGCACGGCATCATCTGGAAACTGGTTATACTGCTTAGCAGTTCCTGGCTAGTCTGATACTCCTCCCAGCTGAGCTGATAACCTGGGAAGGTCACGTTTCTACTGCAGAAGTGAAACTTGTCTGGGCGGAGCATGGTCCCATTTTCCGCACACATTCGCAAGAACTGGTATGTGTTCCAGAAAGCATCAGTGATGCTACGGTATATACTGTTGGCCAAGTCCAAGATTTTGGTCACATTTTGATACCCTGAAGGTTTCATGTTGATAGCTCAAGCCGTTCAAGAGATATCATGGTGCTAAAGGCTGGTGATAAAAAGTAGTTTACCTTTGGCAGTCATTTGGGCGATCTTGACCTCGACCCCGAGTGCCCATTTTCAAACTCGTCCAACATTTTGGCCATATCTTAATACCCTGGAGGTTTCATGTTGATAGCTCAAGCCATTCTTAAGATATAATGAGAACACACACACACACACACACACACACACACACACACACACACACATGCCACCCAGATTAAACACATGGGAAAGAGACGAATATGAGGACCTGGCAGAGAGTACAATTCAGAGTTTAAGATCATTACTACATAAAATGGAAGAGAAATCGGAAAGAATTATACTAACTGGAGATTTTAATACAAATATAAATTGGAATACTCTAGATATAATTAGCCAAGAAAGCTGTTGGGACTAAAAGCTCCTGGATCTCGTGCAAGAGTTTTTCCTAACGCAACATGTGAGGGAAACCACCAGAAAAAGAGGACTCGATGTACCTTCAGTGCTAGATCTAATATTTACTAGGCAAGAAAATGATATTGACAGTTTAATATATCACCCTCCACTCGGCAAAAGCGATCATGCAGTACTAAATTACAACTTCAGGATAGCATATGACATAGTTAACAGCAATGAAAGTTACAAAAAGAGCCTAAACTATAAAAAGGGAAATTATCAAGACCTAAAGAGGTATTTCTTAGAAGTTGATTGGAAAAATGAGCTTAGATGACAAGATTTAAATGATGTATATAAAAAATTCTGTGAATTTTATGAAATAGGAGTCCAGAAGTACATCCCACAGCACAAAGAAGCAAATAAGAAAATACAGAATGTAAAAAATCAAAAGAAAGAAGAGATTTGTTGTGGAATAGATACAGAAGACACAATAGTGAAAGGGCGTATAATAATTACAAACAGGCAAGAAACGATTATACAAGAATAAGGAGGAAAGCCTAAAAACAGTTTGAGGAGGATATAATAAATAAAAGTAGTGATCAACCAAAGCTGTTTTACAGCTATATCAGAAGCAAAACCAAAGTAAAAGATATAACACAATCCATTACGGACGAGGGAATCACTTATACACAAGAGAAAGATATTTGTGAAGCACTAAATAAGAATTTCCAATTAGTTTTTACAGAAGAAAAAAATTTTGAGAGGGACTATGTGGAACATGCATGTCCACACATACTACCAGATATACAAATAGCAGAAAAAGTAATACAGGAGGAGTTAAGTAAATTAGACAAAGGAAAAGCAAGTGGTCCTGATGAAATTTCATGTTGGGTACTACAAGAATGTGCAAAGGAGTTAAGTAAACCATTATTTTTAATTTTCAAGAAATCCTTGAGTCAAGGTAAACTACCTGATATTTGGAAAAAAGCAAATACTGTCCCCTTATTCAAGAAAGGAAATAGAAAAAATCCACTCAACTACCGACCAGTATCACTGACCAGTGTTGTAAGCAAGGTATTAGAAAAGCTTATAAGAAAAGCTTGGGTAAATCATCTAGAAGAACACAGTATGATAACAGAAAGACAGTTTGGTTTCAGAAAAGGAAAGTCATGTGTTACTAATCTGTTGAGCTACTATGACAGAGTAACAAACACAATACAGGAAAGAGAAGAATGGGTGGACAGTATCTATTTAGATTTCAAGAAAGCTTTTGACACAGTACCACACCAAAGACTTTTATGGAAACTGTACCATCAAGGAGAAATTCGAGGCAAACTGTTTTGTTGGATGCAAGATTTTCTCATTAAAAGAGAAATGAGAACAGTACTAAGAGGAAACTACTCATCATGGAAGGAAGTGACTAGTGGAGTACCACAGGGTTCAGTGCTGGCACCAATCATGTTTTTAGTGTACATAAATGATATAAACAGTAACACTGGAAATGAGAGCTATCTGAATATGTTTGCAGGTGATGCAAAAATACAAAGGAGAATTACTAACACAGACTCTTGTAAAGAGCTACAAGAAGAATTAAATAAACTTCATGAATGGAGTAATACATGGCAAATGGAATTCAGTGTGGACAAGTGTCATGTATTCAAGTTTGGTAAAAGTGGAAAAAGACCTGATTGGGAATATAAGTTAGGAAATAAAACCCTATACACATCAGAAAGAGAGAAGGACCTAGGTGTGATTATCAATAACAGACTATCTCCGGCTGACCACATCAGCGAGAAGGTACGGAACATGTATACACTGCTTCCAAATATGAGAATAGCATTCACATACATAAATGACGACATGCTAAGAAGGATAATAACATCATTCATTAGACCAACCCTGGAATATGCGTTAGTAGTCTGGAGTCCTCATCTCAAAAAACACATAGACAAGATTGAAAAGGTTCAAAGGGCCGCTACAAGATGGATACCAAGCTTAAGGGACCTAAGCTACGAATCTACCAACACTACAGGAGAGAAGGAAAAGAGGTGACATGATAATGCTATATAAGTGCATATCAGGGAAGGAGAAAATAGACATAAATGATTACTTAACATATAGAGAAGCATCAGCAAGAGGACACTGCAAAAAACTGCATAAGAAGAGAGGTGATAAAGACGTAAGGAAATTCAGTTTCCCAAACAGAGCAATTGATCAATGGAGTGCACTACCGAATGAAATAGTGTGTGCCAAAACAATTCACAAATTTAAGGATATATACGATAAATATGGTTTAAGACACGGGACAGTACGAGCTTGACTCATTCCTGTAAAGATACAATTAGGTAAGGTAAGAACACACACACACACACACACACACACACACACACACACAGGCAGGGAAAAACATTATCGCTTTGACTTGCTAAAAGGCGGTAAATAACAAGGATGATGACGATATATATTTTAAGTTGTGTGTTGTGAAAAATACCTCAGTGTCTGTGCCATATCAGGAAAGCTATACATTACAATAATTGCCAACATTAAGCATGTGTCCACATGGATTCTTCACGTTCCATGTATAACATGATTAAGAGATAACGATACCTGTATTAACATTAGAAAGCATGAAGATGATTGAGTTTATGGTGAGTATGAACTGAGGTACTGAGGGAGCAGACTTGTAGATGATTAGGCAGTTGGCGTTATTGATGATTAAGATGCTTTGCAAATATTAATGGGAGTAATATAATTGGATATGGCAATTTTGTTCACTAATAGCTATCGATATCATGAACTACATGCATGGGAATCATATCTCAAAGTTATTTCAGTGTGACAAGTTTCAAGGTGAACGGTTGTGAGTTGATGAAACAATCACTTCAGTTTTGTCTTTGGATAGCTATCATCCGACATATGCCAATAAATGTAATGGCTTAATGTTTATATTTTATCTTTTGAAGTATCACTGATATTAACTTTCCATCAAATATTCCCTACTGCATATCGGACAGGCTGTAATGGCAATATTGCATGTAGATGCATCATTATAGAGGTTCAGGCAAGGTTTGATCTGCTAGCCTTACACCTGACAGTAGCATTAGCTATATTATAGCAGACAAAATGAAGTCACGAACTAGTAAATTTAGTGTTGATATAGAAGTGTACCGTATGTCTATGTGATAGCCTATGGGATGGAACAGTTGGTCACCCTGATTCGAGTGGCCTCAATCCTGCTGTGGTGAAGAGACGGCAAAGCACAATGGTAAACTGTTGTCACTGTTTAATTTCAGTTAGTTACCTTCACTATAGTATGGCAGCCGTTGGTTTAACAATAAGAATGAATTAATATACACAGAGTGAAGGACACATTCATTAACCCGCTGACTTCCGTTGACGTATATATACGTCCACACGTTTTGTCATTGTGAACCCCGTTGTCATATATAAATGCACAGCAATGCAAAGTCCCTAATTTGCACAATTTTCAAATTTTGCACATGATTTTCAGTACGTATACACGGGACACCTTCCTCTACAAGATGCCAGGCAGGGCCAATGCCTTACCCCGCATGACCTCTCCCCCCCCCCGCACGCCATTGTCTCGACAATTCACCTGTTACCAGTGATCTGGCCAGTAAAGACATGTCGTACCACGGTATGAAATTCAAGGCCAGAATGATTCCCCAATCGATGACAATGTGGAGGACAAAGTTTACGTGGCATTAGAGGAAGAAACAGTCAGAAATGATGATCAGGTAATGTCACCAAAAAAGGTCAGGTATGTTGATGTGTTTGGTGAGTGAAACAATGCTTATATTGTGAAAACCAATATACTCTCATACTACATATAAATTCGTAGCAAATTAATAAACAGATACCGTTTATGAGTGGTGTGGAATAGTTATTCTCCCATAGAACTCGTTTTCTTTGGAGCCAGCCTGATAGAAAACCCAGTAAGGTAAGGGGTACTGCTAGCTGTATCCAGTATTTTAAACCTCAGGTGAGCGATTTCTTTATGAATTATCGATGTTTCTCACCAAAAGCGGAGGTTTCAGCCTAGGTTTTAGTCTAGGGCGGAGGAGCCTCGACCTCCTGGTGCGCAGACCAGGGCACTCCCTCAGATAGAAACAATGGGCCCTTCCCTCGGCTGGTACGGCTGCTGTAGAGAGCTGGTCCCACTGGGAGGTCTTGCCGCGACGAGAGATGGCCTGCAAGTTGGTCTGACAACTGTGGTAGCTGGAGTATACTCTAAGATCCGACTGTAATACAAGATTATTTAAGGATGGGGATTGAACTACAAGGATTTTAGCTCAGTTTGAGTTTAGTTTGACTTGTGACCTTGTGAAGTTAGTATAGTTCTGGTACTTGTGATAGCTGTGATGTGTAGTTGGAGAGCGTACTGTGTAATTACTTGGTAAATGAAGACAACGAACGTGAGACGCTCGTTTACATTCAATGCCTGTGATGATCTGTGTTGTTGTACACTGAAAGGCTGCTTCTAGGAAGAACAGCTCACTGGGCAAGTCCTTACCATACTGAACTACTGCTGTTGGAGCCTGTGGCAATGTGGAACGTGAATGTAACAGTGATGTCAGGAATGTGGATCATTAGAAAAGTGCTGCAATGAGTCAAACCTTCACCACGGAGGCAGAAGGTGTACAGACGAGAAGCCAGGCTAGGCAGGACAAGGTGTCATTTGCTGCAGTCATGAACCTATTACAGGCACAGATTGAAGGACAGAAAGAAATCTAAGGACAGTTGCAAGCACAGAGTGAACAGCTAGAGGCACAAAGTGAAGAACATGAAGAATGATATGAACAGCTTCAAGAGGCATTAAAGGCACAACAGAGGGAATTACAGTTGAGGATGCAAGGACAGCCAGATGCTTTAATGGGAGAAAAGAAGGAAGAACAGGAGCAGTTGATGCAGGAAGTATTCGCTGAGCTATGGGAGCAGAAGTATGAGGTAGGCAATAATGTGACAGAGTGCAGACAGCATGTAGATGACCAGTTGAAGATTAGTGAGGGCATAGTGATTGAGTGCAGACAGCATGTAGATAACCAGTTGAAGCATGTACTCGACAATGCGAAGATAATTAGTGAGAAAATTGAGGCTGTAGAGAAATACTGTACTGCTAAGACTCAGGTTAATGTACAAGGACCATATGAAAAGCATGGACAGTGTATGGTGAATCTTGACGGATCCCAAGCATCTAAAGATAGCATTACAGGGCTGAATAATTAGAATGTTGGCGCTTTGAGTTCTGGGCTTAATAATGATGCCCCAGTTTCTAGGCCCCAAACCAGTGAAGTGCATGGCTATAATGGGGTTTCAGTTATAAAGAAACCTCAGGTATATGATGGCAAAGACTCTTGGGATGCTTGCCTATTGCAGTTTGAGTTACTTGCAGATCAGAATGGCTGGGATGATAGGCAGAGGGCAGTGCAGCTGCCTACAAGTCTCAAGGATGCCGCAATGGAAATTCTGGGCCAGATATCAGTAGAGGAGAGAAACAGTTATCAGTCCTTTGTAGAAGTGCTGGAGTGAAAATACGGGACCATTTACCAGACTGAGGTTTAAAGAGCAAGATTCCGGAGCCATGTATTGGCTCAAGACTAATCCCCACAGTAGCTTGCTCATGACCTGGAGAGTATGGCATGCATGGCATGCCCTGGAGCAGCACCTAACCTGCTGGCTATTCTTCTGAGGGACCAGTTCATCGATACTCTTGAGAGTGCAGATTTGAAAGTGCAAGTGAGCAGGCACAATCCAGAAGCATGGAACAAGCATTAGCCAGGGCTCTAGAATTTGAGTTCTACACCAGGTCCAGTACGTCCCCTTTTCAGGCAGGTTGTAGTGCAGGATTCAAGGCAAGAAGGGTGTATATACATGAAGTGGAAAAATTTGATGGAATTTGCAGGTATTGTGAGAAGCCAGGACATTGGAAAGAGGACTGCTACAAGTGGAAGAGAGAAAAGAAGAAGATCAGAGGAGATAAAGAAGAAGATCAGAGGAGATTGCTGGTTCTGCAAGAAGCCAGGACACAAGAAGGTGGATTATGGCAGATGGAAGAAGGGGCAAAAATGGAACAGTGCAAGGAAACCTACGATTCCAACAAACGGATGTTGGACATGTGTTGAAAGTGGGACACTTAAGCTATAATTATCCAAATGAGAAAGACGGCAAGAAGGGTGCAAAAGACGAAAAGGATAAGGGTAAATTAGAAAGGGTTGGTGACAAGAGGCAACAACCAGCCAGTTTTTCCCAAGAAGCCCCACCACTTAGGAAATGTGAAAGAACCTTGATTGATAATATGCAAAAAGATGGAAGAACAGATGGCAAGCAGTGTAGTAGGAATGGGAATCTTAGCAAGAAATGCCACTGTACTGTAGTGATAGGGCCAGTGTCACCTGAAGAAGACCTGGAAAGGATGCAGATTGAGGATGCAGATATACAACCAGTGCTAAAGTGGCTGCAGTGGAGTACAGTGCGACCATCTTGGGAAGAGGTTTCCAGATTCAGCCCTGGGATTAAGAGCCACTGGAATAAGTGGGACCATCTTCGTTTGAATAACGAACTACTGGAGCATCAGTGGGAGACACCCGATGGCCTCAGCAAGTATTGGCACTGGTGATTCCGAAGATGATGGAGTCTGAGATCTTGAATGAGTCCCATAACCAGATCACTAGTGGGCACCTGGGAGTAAAGCAAACTCTAAGCCAGCTGCAATGCTGAAGAATGGTGTCGGGCCTGTGATGTATATTGTGCCAGAAGGGACCCAGGAAACGTAGTTGTGCCCCTCTTCAGCTGTAGCAAGTGGGTGCATTGATGGAAAGAGTTGCGGTAGACATTGCTGGACTCTGCCACTCACCAAGAGAGGAAACCAGTATATATGTGTCGTCATGGACTACTTCACAAAGTGGCCAGAAGCCTATGCCATTCCAGATCAGGAGGCTACAACTGTTGCTCAGGTGTTGGTTGACCAGTTTTTCTATTGCTTTGGGATGCCACAAGAGCTACATTCAAACAAAGGTAGAAACTATGAGTCTGCTGTGTTCCATGAGTGCTGCAAGTTACTGGGGATGAAGTCCAGGATGACTCCACTAAGGCCACAATCAGATGGGATGGTGAAGAAATTCAGCTGGACCCTGGGACAAGAACTGACCAAATACTGTGTAGAGGAACAAATGGAATGGGACCAGCAATTACTTGATCGCATATTAGTCTGCATCTCACGAGTCTACCGGCTACACCCCTGCAAAACTGATGCTGGACCACGATCTACGTTTACCCATTGACTTGTTAATGGGAAGACCACCTGGTGAAGAGCTGCCTATAGACACCTCCAGGTATGCAAAGCATCCTCAGGAAAGGCTGGCTCAGGTACATCATCAAATGAAAGTAGCCCTTAGGTTTTCAAGCAAAGTGATGAAGTGCAAATATGATGCCAAGGCAAGTGGGGTGAGCTTTATGGATGGTGATAGTGTCTGGTTATAGAGTACTCAGTGGACGAAGCCACAGAGCCCGAGGGACGGGCCTTACACTGTGCTGACCTGCCTATCAGATGTAACATACCGGATTCAAGGAGGCAGATGTCTCGCCTAAGGATGGTACACGTGAATCATCTGTGGCAGTACCATGGGCCAGGGCAGTATAGCTTGGATGTCTCCAAGGAATCGTGTTCACCCGCATCCAAGGATGCTGGGCAGGACCAAGGAGCTGAAGTACAAGAGGATGGTGACAGTTTCCCTAGAGAAGAAGTGCATCAGGAAAAAGACCAAGATATTCCAGGAGGGGTGGACTGTGTGGTGGAGGAGAGAAGTCGTCAGAAGCGCATAGGAGAAGACCTGATATGTTGAAGGATTATTTTGTGTATAATTAAATGTTTAGTTTGGATTAAGGATTATGTTCATATTCATTGTGTAGTTTTGTTGGGACAATAAAGGGAGAGGGTAGTGTTGAGAAGTGGGATTTGCTAGTTAGGTAGTTCGGTAGGTTCTCAGTGTTTCTCATATTTTTCAGTTATATGTCAGAGTTGTCAGTTAACCTGCTGTTTATGAACGGAGATATTTTGTAATATTGTGCACTTAATTTTATGTTCTTTTTCTCTGTAATGTTTTATTTATGTGATTCTGTGTTAACCCATGGATTGCGCAATTACCATTTTTTATCCCACCCCATGGTGTGCAAAAAACGAAGAAAAATGATTTTTTTTTTTTTTAGTTTTTGTTTATTATAGACTTGAAGATATTATATCCAGGGCATCATCTGGTGAAAAGACAAAAATCTCTCTCTCTCCATCTTTGCGTAGTGCCATGTGTAAGTTTGCGTAGGGGTCGAGTTGTTTACTTTGATGCACGGCCAGCAGAGCCAGAGCTGTAGCTGGCAACGCGAAACTACCCAGCCTGAGTTGTGGCTCGCAATCCACGGGTTAAATTATGTAATTTTATCTCAGTTTGTATGTAAAATAATTTAGCGTGTTATATAGTGTTTAAAAAAAGAGAAGGTATTTTGTATGTCTCTGATTTGGCAACTGTGGTAGCTAGAGTATACTCAAAGGTTCGAGTGTAATGCAAGATTATTTGAGGATGGGGAAGGGAGTTGAGGGTTTTCAGTTCAGTTTGAGTGTAGTTTGACTTATGGCCCTGTGAAGTTCGTGTAGCTCTGGTACTTGTGATATCTGTGAAGTGTAGTTGGCAAACATACCATGTAATTACTTGGTACATAAAGAAAACGAACGTGAGAAGCTTATTTACATTCAACACCTGTGCTGGTATGTGTTGTTGTAAACTGAAAGGCTGCCTCTGGGAAGAACAACTCACTGGGCAACGTCCCTGCTATACTGAGCTACTGTTCATGAAGCCTGTGGCAATGTGGGATGTGGACTGAACATTATATTCATGCTGGCCTCCCGACATCTTGTGGTAAGCTTGGGAGTAAGATGCTGTCGTCTGGTATGTTTCTAATAAAATTCTTATTACACCTTTGAGAAAAAAGTGCTTGCAAGGAACACTAGTTCAAACAATTATTAACATAAACGTGCATACATGATTTTTTATGATTATTTCCTTTTTCCATTATAATAACGTGACCAGAGTCCCTCTTTTTTTTTTAGGCGAGAGAGTCCCGCTTTCATTTATTTATTTTTTTTTTTACATGTATCAGCTTTTTTAATTGTGGCTAAAACGTCCCGCTTTTTGAGAAAGTTATCTTAAATGTCCCTCTTTAAGAAAATTTCTGTTACATTCGATATAAAATGACCTCCTCTTATGAAATTGATCAGTGAGTAAAATTATGCATAATCCACACCAAAATAAATATCGAATTGTTTTATAAAATCTAAAAATTACTAACCGGTAACGTTGGTTGACCCATTCACCGTAACGTACGGTATACTCAGAACTCGTTTGAGACGTTAGTGTTTAGTTAGCAGCCTAAGGATGTGGTGCAGAGCTGTTTATATGCAGTATATATATATATATATATATATATATATATATATATATATATATATATATATATATATATATATATATTGTTATGGGGATATATATTACGGTGCACTCTTAGCTATTCATTAATCACAAAAAGGGATAAGGTAAAGCTCACACGAAAACTAACTTGACTTTACTGTACACTATAACATACACACACCAAAGAAGAAACCAGGATTCATTTTACAAAGGGCAATTCACATAGGCCTCAGAATACAAATATAAAACTAGTTATTTCTTACCTAACCAGATTACATTACACCCAGCGGAGGCTACGTACTCACAGAACTCGAGGAACTTGGAGAACTTGTTGATGATATAATCCACATATAATTCACACACTAGTGTAAATGGAAGAGTGAACCAAAAATGGGAAATGGTGCAAAAACAGTGTGTTTTGTAATCAAAGTCACGTATTGAGTAATGTGTGAAAATATGAGGAAAAGTGCAACGAAATGTGACAAAAGTGTGAAAATGTGAAAAAATGTGTGTCTCTCACATTGTCCTCGAGCTTATAAAGCAGACTTACTCCGCCTCTGTCAGCTAACTAATCACTAGGCTGTCTTAAGAATTATCTACAGCCACTTACAAACAATAGAGGCACTTGCTACCAATGGTAGCCTTACATAACTCACACATAACCATTAGCGAGCCGTGGAGAAAGCCAAGAAAACGTTATTTAGGCTACGATTGGCAAATACTCTCATTTTGCTCCTCCCACACTTTAAGACACACCCACTATGGTCAAGGACAAAAGGATTTTCTGTTCAGTTTATGGGAAAAACAACTAGTGTGTTATCTGACCTGAAGGCAACGTTGACCGCTAGGTAAACACAGCCGAGGCCTAGGGTTACCCTTACGGCCACCAAAACTGACAAGAAAATGATTTAATGTTCTTAACGCCTCTCTCTCTCTCTCTCTCTCTCTCTCTCTCTCTCTCTCTCTCTCCTTACATTATCATCTTATTTTCTATTTCATCCCTTTGCTTCTGAGGTATCTTTGCCAGTAACTATACAGTGTGTATATATATATATATATATATATATATATATATATATATATATATATTGTTACGGAACATCGAAAGATAATGTACACTTTAAGTGAGAATACTAAAAATCACTACTGTCCCGTAAAGTTCCAGGTTCAAAACAAAAGAGTTAGGTAAAATTACAAGTTAAAGTTTAATGCACAAACTAACAACAAAACATTCAGGACTCATAAGGATAATGTAATGGCAAAAAACAATTAAATATATGGTTAACTGCAAATAGCCTCTATTAACACGAAATTAGCAAGAGTAAATTTACCTAAGTCAGCCCTGATAAAATGAAAATACACTGGGTAATGCTCAGTTAATGCAAGATAAATTATTACAGATACAAAATATTATTAAAACTGGCTGACAAAATGAATCCTACATAAATTACAAAAACTTCACTAGGCCTACAAATTAACACCTTAAGCTACACAGTACAAGGAAAAATGCAATAACAGTTATATTCAAATCACACAGCTGCTAGATGGTTGGAGACTTCCTGAGCACTCAATAATAACTGTACAGGGGAGGACAGAGATGTGAACAAAATGAGGAGCAGATCTAAGTGGTAATTAATGCAGAGACTGAGCATATTATATAGGGGCCAGCAGAGCTTGATACAACTTGTAAGAAGGACGCGCAAATGAAGCCACAGGGGACAAAGAGCTGACAATCCTACTCTGAACAACAGAAACGACGACTTACTCTACTATAACGGTAGAAGGGGGGAACTGAGGCAGAACACGCTCGTGATCAAACATGCAGCATACTGTGCATTAAAATTACACAAAGGATGATGAAATCATAGGCTATGTAACACCTCCCCACAAAGAAAAAGAAATTTACAAAGGAAATTTCTTATTACTCTAAAACAATCTGTCTAAAGTCTAGATAAGTACAAAACATGAGATCTACCTAGCACGTTCAGTCATAGGTACTTGCCAGTATCCCTTTAGCAAATGAAACTTACTTATGTACCTAGCCTTTCTGATCTTGTCTATGCAATCTTCCACACAAGGGAGAGGGTAAGTGCCTGTTTTGGTTATCTGATTAACACGTCTGTAGTCGATGCAAAGCCGCTGTGACCCACCCGGCTTAGGGACCAGAGTGACAGGAGAACTCCACTCGCTCTGACAGGGCTCAATCATCTTGTGGTCCAACAGGTAGCCAAGCTCCTTCTGGATGAGAGGAACTTTCACTGGGTTCACACGGTAAGGAGGCAGTTTAATTGGCTTTGCATCTCCAACTTCGACATCATGCATCAACACAGTGGTTCTTCCTGGAGTGGCACGGAACACTTGCGGGTACTCCTGCAGTAATGCCGAAAACTCCTGCCTTTCCTCGGGAGGTAGATGAGAAAGCTTAGTCTGGAGATCATTCATGATATCAGGATTCTTCCCAAACTATCACTCAGGCACATACTGCATGGGAGAGCTTCACTTGCAGACTCGGGTGGAACAGCTACGGTGCAGACTGGATTATTTTCATCCCGCCTGTGATATAACTTTAGCATGTTGATGTGACAAAGTTGCTTGCTCTTTCCACGATCTGGTGTGGCGATGATATAGTTGACATCACTGAGCCTCTCCTCCACGAAACAAGGACCACCAAACTCGGCTTGTAGAGGTTGCCCATGAACTGGCAGCAGAATCAAAACCTGATCTCCCGGCTGAAAGTGGCGCAACCTGGACTTCCCATCATACCAAGTCTTCATCCTCTCCTGAGCAGCTCTTAAATTCTCTCTCGCCAGCTGTAAAGCAGTGGACAGCCGCTCCCTGAACCCCATCACACACTCCAGCAGGTTGACGTCATCTTCCTCCGACAGCCAGCACTCCTTGAGTAACCCAAGGGGTCCTCTTACTTCATGGCCAAACAGCAGTTCAAAAGGTGAGAAGCCCAGTGATTCATTTGGAGATTCTCTTGCAGCAAACACAACAAATGGAAGACCCCTATCCCAGTCTTTCTGATGATCCAAACAGTATTTCTTGAGCATCGATTTGAGTGTTTGATGATATCTCTCCAACGCTCCTTGGGTCTGGGGATGGTAAGCTGAAGACGTGATCTGGGTGATGCCCAACTCTTTCAGAGACTGCTTGAAAACATTTGACATGAAATTACTTCCCCGGTCTGACTGTACCTCCTTGGGCAGACCAAACTTTGTGAAGAACCCTAGCAATTCCTTCAACCACGTTCTTTGCTGAGATATTTCTAAGTGGAATGGCTTCAGGATAACGAGTAGCCATATCAATCAGGGTCAACACATAAGAAAATCCTGAAGAAGTCTTAGGAAGAGGGCCCACAATATCCACCAACACACGGGTGAAAGGCGCCTCAAAAGGAGGAATGGGAACTAGAGGTGCAACCTTTTCGGTCTGATTACACTTCCCCACAACTTGACAGGTGTGACAAGACTTACAATACCATGAAACATCCCTGAAGATACCTGGCCAGTAGAAGTGTTTCAAAATGCGTGCCACAGTCTTTCTAACTCCAAGGTGTCCTGCCAAACTGGAATCATGAGCCACTCTAATGATATCCTGGCTACAAACACAAGGGATGACAACTTGATGTACAACCTCCCATTCACAGTCGTCTGATGCTGTTGGGGGTCTCCACTTCCTCATAAGTACTCCTGACTTTATATAATAACAAGTAGAAGCACCAGCTGACTCTTCCTCACTGCAAGCAGAGTTAGCTAGACCTTTCAACTCAAGGTCAGCAACCTGCAACTCAACCAACTCTTGACGAGACAAATTATCAACACTACGGGGTACTGCCTCATCTGGTGAGTGGTTCAAATTAGCAAGAAAAGTGTCAGCTAGGATAACATCATCATCGTCATTATCCTCTAAATTACCAGTAACTTTAGACTTAGCCCTAGTGACAGTACATGCAGGGAACACATCAGGGACATCACAATCCTGGGTCGCAGCCACTGGCTCACTAGACAACTGAGGAGCTGGACACACTTGACTTCCACCAATATCATTTCCAAGTAAGAAAGTTACACCTGACATTGGGAGTGTCTCAACCAACCCAACCATAACAGAACCATTAGCAAAACCAGACTCTAAATTCACTCTGCACAGAGGGACAGAGAAGTAATTATTCCCTACACCTTGTAAGATTACAGTTTCATCAGAGGAATTAACATTAGAGCCTAGAACACTGGTCAGCATAAGGGATTGGCAAGCACCTGTATCACGATATATTTTAATTGATTTCCTGTCATTACTGTCCAGAGGACTGACAAAACCATCAGACAGGAAATTAGCACATGAACTCTTGAGAGTGTCACCCACGTTACTGCTCAAAAGAGGAGCTCCATCCTGAGAATTTAAGTTACCCCTCAAAGCAGGTTCAGTTAACTCAGTTAAAGAATTCTGGGAACTCTCAAGAGTGGACACTAGACCAATTGACTGAATATTTAAAGACTCCTTTTTGTTCACATCACGCTGTCTCCTGAAACATTTCTCCGTAGTGTGACCAAGCTTACTACAATAAGTACATTTACTTTTCTGAAATCTAGAGGTGAAGCTGGTATTTACTTCCTGAGAAACATCATTTTTATTCTCTTTCCTGTTACCTGTACTCTGAGTAGAGGCAACGTACTTACTCTCAGCTTTCCTTTTTTCCCTAGAATATCTCTTGTGAGTGAGAACATATTCATCAGTTAAAACTGCAGCATCAGACAAATTATCTATTCTTCTCTCATCAAGAGATAGGCTTACATCTTTATAAATACACCTCTTGAAGTCCTCCAGCAAAATCATCTGCTTAAATTTACCAAAATCAGAATCCAAATTCTTAGAATTTAACCACTGCTCTAACAGATCTTCTTTGATTTTTGCATACTCAACATGGGATTGCTTATCTTGCTTGTAAGTTGTCCTAAATTTTACTCTATAGGCTTCAGGAACAAGCTCATAGGCCTTAAGAATCAAGCTCTTAACTACATCATAATTATCAGATTGATCCTGAGGCAAAGATGCATAAGTTACTTAAGCTTTACCGGTGAGAACAGTTTGAAGGAGTACTGGCCAATACTTTTTTGGCCAATTAAAACCTGTAGCTACCCTCTCAAACAACTGAAAATACTTTGTTAAATCAGATTCATTAAAAGGAGGGACAAGTTTAACATTTTTAGCCACATCAAAATCATCAGAGCTAGATGATCCAGTTCCACCTTGTTTCATGCGATACTCATGGTCTGCCTGAATCCTGGCAAGTTCAATTTGTGCCTGTATCTGTGCCTCCTGAATACGAGCCTGAGACTCCGCCTCCTTAGCATTTGCCTGAAATTCAGCCTCCTGAATACGAGCCTGAGACTTAGCCTCCTTAGCACGTGCTTGAAATTCAGCCTCCTTAACACGAGACTCCGCCTCCTTAGCCTGAGCCTCCTGCAGGGCTAGCTGTAATTTAGCTAATTCAATCTGCGTTTGCTCATTTGGATTGGTTACATTAAACAAGCTTTCATTAATCATGTCAACAATTTGATCTTTAGAATGATGAGAGCGAACAGCAATTCCCAATTGTTGAGCAACAAGCTTAAGTTCATTCTTTGTTCTGTTTTCTACATCACACACTGTTTGCACATTTGACAAAAAATCTTTGGCTTCATCAAGTGTAGTAATAGTAGACATCATGAATAAGTAACAGTCACAAAATATCAAGCAATATCCTTATGATAATATCCTGAATATCCTGATATGAGGTCGCCAAATTTATGTTACGGAACAGCGAAAGATAATGTACACTTTAAGTGAGAATACTAAAAATCACTACTGTCCCGTAAAGTTCCAGGTTCAAAACAAAAGAGTTAGGTAAAATTACAAGTTAAAGTTTAATGCACAAACTAACAACAAAACATTCAGGACTCATAAGGATAATGTAATGGCAAAAAACAATTAAATATATGGTTAACTGCAAATAGCCTCTATTAACACGAAATTAGCAAGAGTAAATTTACCTAAGTCAGCCCTGATAAAATGAAAATACACTGGGTAATGCTCAGTTAATGCAAGATAAATTATTACAGATACAAAATATTATTAAAACTGGCTGACAAAATGAATCCTACATAAATTACAAAAACTTCACTAGGCCTACAAATTAACACCTTACGCTACACAGTACAAGGAAAAATGCAATAACAGTTATACTCAAATTACACAGCTGCTGGATGGTTGGAGACTTCCTGAGCACTCAATAATAACTGTACAGGGGAGGACAGAGATGTGAACAAAATGAGGAGTAGATCTAAGTGGCAATTAATGCAGAGACTGAGCTCATTATATCGGGGCCAGCAGAGCTTGATACAACTTGTAAGAAGGACGCGCAAATGAAGCCACAGGGGACAAAGAGCTAACAATCCTACTCTGAACAACAGAAAGGACGACTTACTCTACTATAACGGTAGAAGGGGGGAACTGAGGCAGAACACGCTCGTGATCAAACATGCAGCATAATGTGCGTTAAAATTACACAAAGGATGATGAAATCATAGGCTATGTAACAATATATATATATATATATATATATATATATATATATATATATATATATATATATATAAATATATATATATAAATATATATATATATATATATATATATATATATATATATATATATATATATAAATATATATAAATATATATATATATATATATATATATATATATATATATATATATATATATATATATATATATACACGAGAAAATGTCCTACTATTAGCTTCAATAAATCTGGTCACCTTACCGTACATATTAACTACGCCAAAAAATACAACAACCAATCAGATCACCACTACAAGTCACGAAGTTCATTCATAGAACACTACGCATTACTACAGCAGGTTATCAGGTATCGCAAACCAGCCACTTGACGTGTAGCAGGGCTGTATGTATGTCCGCCAATGTACAAATGTCCAAAAAAGTGATGACCCGATTCCCAGTAGCTTACCCTCAGAAAGTGACATCAGGCAATGCCACAGCGTAGTTATATTTTCTTTAATGCACACTGTAAAGATCAGTACTCAGGTAAACAATACCAAAAATCGATATGTATGTGCTGTACAGTATATGTGTATATCTCACATTTCATGAAAGGAAACCACAATATACTAAAGTAGAGGCTTTAGTTGTGTGAAAGAATATGAAATGCACAGCCCATTACTCAACGGTTTCAGGGTTAAAATGGGGAGAAACTCGTAATGCTTTTTTTCCATCCTTGATCAGCAGTACTGAGAGGGAAATGTTGCATAAAATGAAATCTATAGCTAAAAGTAATGTACTGTACATATCACGAGAGTCATCAAATCACAAAAAGAAACATATAAAAGTATATTTTTATTCACATTTAAATCTCTGTGCACTATAAAATTCAGGCAGGAACACAAAGCCGTTAATGCAAAACGATGAGCGCTTTGACCAAATAGTGGAGTAAAATAAGGCAACAAAGAAGGCTATCCACTGAATTTAGTGAAAACGTGAAATTTCTTAAGAAAGACTATACTCCCTTTACCTCAACCTTTCCCAGATTTTCGTTATCTTGCAGCTTATCTCACGTAGTCCAGTGAAGGCAAGACAATGCTACGGCTCCACAGTATTTCCACGGCACTTCTGTCAGAGAGGTGTCAAAATTTAGTTTTTATATATTGGTACAATTCGGCATTCTAGATGGAGGTAAGGCAGTTTTAAACCAAAAAGGGTAGTCATTTCCGCTGATGAAATTTCAACATGTGATCGAATCTATAGGGCAGTCTCATGCAAGAAGATGGAAAGGGTGGTGGTCAAAAGCAAGAGTAACAATGAAGAGAACTAAAGGCTAAGTTGATGGGAAAAAATGTGGAAGGGGGGAGGGGGGAACTTGACAATGAAGAACTTAGAGATACACCTCCTCTCACTGCATGACCATGACTGACCTATCGGTTGCACGCTGGGCAGTGATCTGCTTGGGTATGAATGGAAACGTGCCAGATATCGCTTACTTTCGAATTATTGTTATTAATCTTAAATACTAAAGAACCTTACGTTACATTTTCACAAGATCAAACATCTTTCATATCTTCAACATCAAAAAATTAAGTTTGGAGGGCAGGCAAGTTATGGAAATCATTAAAGTAATGTTGCTAGAGTCAGGTAGTTTTGTCCAAAACTTAAATTAACCCATGCCATCTGGGTGACATGTATATGTGATGGACCGGGGACGTCCGGGTGGCACGTACACATGAACTAGTGTTTCGCAGCAATGTGTGAATATTCAGCTGGTTATTTTCACCACACAGCCACTGGCAACCCTCCTGTATGCATCTGAGTCACGCTCCAATTACCTGCTTACCTCCGTAAAGGATAGACCTACGCAAAAAGTTTTCCCTGTGTCCCGATCCTTGGCTGAGCGCCTGCAGCCGCCGACTTCAACACCAGTGAAGTCCAAAGGCCAGAAAATAAAAGGTCTTAGTGATAATGCGATAGGAAGAGAACCTTAGGTGACATTCTCACCAATTGTGAGTGGAGAAAGTGACTCTTCCTCTGAGAAAAGCGACCAACATGATGAGTGTCGATATTTATGGGTCAGATGAGGAGGGTGGATCACGTGAGTCCTCCACTGTGCACCCATTTCCCCCTGTACGTTCAGCTGCTGTTTCCAATGATGGGAATGGTCCAGAGCATACTGATGATCCTGGAGAGGGTTTTGTTCACAATATTATTGTTTAGATTTTATGTAGTAATAATAGTAATAGTAGTAGTAGTAGTAGTAGTAGTAATAATAATAGTAGTAGTAGTGGTAGGGTATTATTATTATTTTTATTAGTAGTAGTAGTAGTAGTAGTAGTAGTAATAGTAGTAGTAGTAGTAGTAGTATTAGTAGTAGTAGTTGTAGTAGTAGTAGTAGTAATAGTAGTAGTAGCAGTGGTGGTAGTAGTAGTAGTAGGGTAGTAGTAGTAGGGTAGTAGTAGTAGTAGTAGTAGTAGTAGTAGTAGTAGTAGTAGTGGTGGTGGTAGGGTAGTAGTAGTAGTAGTAGCAGGCAACAGATTGGTGACATGGAAATTGATGGGGCGGTCACTGACAATATGCACGATCACATGCATGGTGGTGAAAGACCCCGTGGTGAAGGGAGGGATAGGGATGGATGCCAAGATGCGAGAGATATGGAAGCGTTGGGTGGGTTAAATCACCATGGGGAAGTGAATAGTAGTAAAGTTGGGGGTGAGGAACATCATGAGGTTTATAATAGAAATGAAACTCATGATGAAGACCACCATAGAGGAGTGCATGAAAGAGAGAATTATCCAGGTATTATACGTCCTCAGAACGGTAGTGACACAAACAATGAAGAAGCAGAACAGCCTGAAAGGTCTGTGCAAGAAGGTTGTCCCACATACTGGATGGGCAAATCCCAAGAAAATGCAGTAACCTGGGTGAACACCACATATAATGAAATAGTTGGATAGTCCTCAAGTAACCATTTTGAACCTCCCAAATGCAATGCTACAACTGACATGATCAAGGAAATCACTCGCCTGATAGCCAGCTACAACAATAACACACCCATTGCCTCATTCTCTCTTAACCCCCCCCATCCCTACATTTTCTGGGCAGTGGTACGCCCCAGTCCCGACATTTTTGGACCCTTTTTTTTGGGGGGGGCACAAACATCCGCTTTTGGTGAGAAACATCGAAAATTCATAGAGAAATCGCTCACCTGAGGTTTAAAATACTCGATCCAGGTAGGAGTACCTCCTTACCTTACAGGGTTTTCTATCAGGCTGGCTGCAAAGAAAACGAGTTCTATGGGAGGATAACTATTCCACACCACTCATAAACGGTATTTATTTATTTATTTGGTACGAATTTATATGTAGTACGAGAGTATTTTGGTTTTCAAACGGTAATATAGGCATTATAAGCATTGTTTCACTCACTAACTCATCACCATTCCTGACCTTTTTCTGCCACATTACCTGATCATCATTTCTGACTGTTTCTTCCACTAATGTTTGTCCTCCACATTGTCATTGATTGGGGAATCACTCTGGCCCTGAATTTCGTACCGTGGCATGAATGGCTTTACTGGCCAGGTCACTGATAACAGGTGAATTGCTGAGAAAAGGGCATGCAGGGGGGGGAGGAGGTCATGCTGGGTAAGGCATTGTCCTTGCCTGGCATCTTGTAGAGGAAGGTGTCCCGTGTATACGTGCCAAAAATCACTCGCGAAAATTGAAAATTGTGCAAATTAGGGACCTTGCAATGTTGCCGCGTTAATTTACATCTCTGGGATATGAGTGCACATCATGTGAGGACGTGAATTCATGTCTCCAGGACGGGGCGGGTTAAGGTCCTTGCATTAATACCACATCTCTTCCTCAACAAGACCCGCCCAAGAGCTAGCATTGCAGAAAATATTAAGGCCATCCAAAGGCGGGTTGAAACATGGAAAATAGGTGAAATCGACAACCTACTTGAGGAAGCAAGGGCCTTGCAGATGAGAATAAACAACCGAGGCAGAAGAAATCAGAATACCACGATGTTGCAAGGATTTTTGGCAGCAAGATGAGACAGGGGAAGGTCTCGATGGCAACAAGATCCCTGTCAGCCGAATCACCAAACGGAGTACTTGACCTGACAGATGAAACAGTGCAACAACTAAAAGAAAAACATCCGACTGCACGACAAGCAAGTGCCCAGTCAAAGCTTGACGGGAGCTACACTCCACCCAATCCATCATATATGACAAGATAACTGGAGATATGGTGTGGCGGAAGGCAATGCACACACAGGGAGGGGCAGAACCATCAGGCCTGGATTCAAAATCTTGGCTAGTAATCCTCAGTAACATCAAGTTTGGGGAGGCAGCAACAGACCTATGTAACACCATTGCCTCACTGGCGTGGAAGCTGGCTTCAAGTCAGTGCAGTAACATCAAAGCACTGACGGCCTGCAGACTAATCCCCCTTGATAAGAATCCTGGATGCAGGCCCATCAGGGTGGGTGAGGTCTTAAGACGGATTATAGGAAAATACATCATGGAGGTATGAAAGATGATGAGAAGCAGGCAGTTGGCAACCTCCAGGTGTGTGCAGGCCAGCAGGCGGGAGGTGAGGCAGCAGTTCACTCCATGAGGACAATATCTGGGGAAGTGGACTGTCAGGCAGTATTATTAGTTGATGCCTCAGATGCATTTAATTCCATCAGCCGGGAGGCAATGCTGCACAATATCAAGGTTAAATGCCCAGCATTTGCTCAGTATGTGGAAAACACCTACAATGAACCAGCAGACCTCTACGTTGTGGGTAAGACGGCGGCTCACGGTGTCGGTGTAATCCAGTCCACAGAAGGAACTACCCTGGGGACCCAGTTGCCTTGGCTATGTACGCCCTGGCGATGATAGTGCTGCAACAACAGATCAAATACGAGGCCACCAATGTAAAACAGGTAGCCTATGCAGATGATCTCACAGGTGCTGGCAAGATTGAGGATGTGAGGAAATGGTGGGACCTTGTAACATCTCATGGCCCTGAAATAGGTTACTACCCTAATGCAAGTAAGTCCATCTTGATCGTGAAACCAGCTTACTATCAAGATGCACAAGAAGCATTTAGAGGCACAAACGTGATAGTGACCAAGGATGGTCAAAGGCAACTAGGGGCTGTGATTGGAACTATGGAATTCAAAAACAAATATGTGAGTGATAAGGTAAAGACATGGGTAGAAGAAATCCATACACTATCCAGCCACGTAAAAACAGAACCCCATGCAGCATACAGTGCATTTACCTATGGTGTAAAGCACAAGTGGACCTTCGTGATGAGGACCATAGCAGACATCGAGTTGCTGCTGCAACCACTGGACTATGCAATCAGGGATTCATTCCTCCCATCTCTAACCAATGGTCACATCCCCACACCAGAAGAGAGGGACCTTCTAGCACTACCACCCAGGATGGAAGGCCTTGGCATTATAAATCCAGTAGCCGTGGCAAGCTATGAACACAGAAATTCACTCAGGCTCACCAAATCCTTGTCACAGAAGATCTGCGCCCAGGTTGAGACGAGTGAAATCGACCACCAAAGGCAGAAAGACATAAAAACACAGATAAGCAAGGAGCGTGAAGCAAGACAAAAAAGACCAGCTTCAGCACCTAATCGAACATCTAACACCTGACCAGTGCAGAAGAGTTGGAATTGTACAGGAGGTTGGGGCATTGAACTGGCTCACAACCCTGCCTCTCAAGGCAAAAGGCTTCCACTTCAACAAACAAGAATTTATTGACGCCATAGCCTTGAGATACGGGTGGCCAATAGAGAACCTACCTCAACACTGTGCCTGTGGCACTGCCTTTGATGCAGACCATGCAATGGTATGCAAGAAGGGAGGCTTTGTTTGCATCCGACACGATGAAGTATGCGACCTCACTGCCAAAATGCTGCAGGAAATATGCCATGATTTCACGACTGAGCCAGCTCTGCTACCACTGGACGGCGAGCACTTCACCCACAGAACAGCAAACACATCAAATGATGCAAGAGTGGATGTCAGTGCTCGAGGTTTCTGGACACGTGGGCAGAGGGCGTTCTTCGACATCAGGATATTTGATCCCATGGCAGCATGTCATCGTGAACTGTCTCTCGAAGCTGCACACAAGAGGAATGAACAAGAAAAAAATAGAAATTATCAAGAAAGGATCCAACATGTGGACGACGGTCGATTCACTCCCCTTGTATTCACGACAGCAGGTGGGATGGGTCCAGAGGCTGTGAGATTCTATTCGAGACTGGCAGAGGTTCTTTCTGAGAAGAAACGTCAACCACTGAGTTCTGTTATGGCCTGGATGAGATGTCGACTCTCATTCTGCCTCGTGAGGTCTGCTCTGCTATGTCTCAGGGGCACAAGATCATCAGCCCTCAGGCCTGTCTCTCTGGCAGGTATGGATTACGAAGCTACAGTGGTCGAGAGTCGCATAGACCAGCGACTCCAATAGTTTAATGTCTTTATTTACACTGTAATAGCAATAAATAAAAAATAAAATAATAATAGTAATAGTAGATGGTTGGTAACCACAGCCGTTGGCGTGCTTGGGGCCAACGGATTGTAATATGAGGGTTAGTGTTAACCTTCACATTACAACTTCAAATGGTGAACTGTATTAGCAAGGTTGGTTTTGATCTTCACAATATAATTCACCAACGAATGGAGGTGATATTGAAAAAAAAAAAGGAGTAGTAGTAGTAGTAGTAACAGTACTAGTAGTAGTTGTAGTAGTAGTAGTGGTAGTAGTAGTAGTAGTAGTGTTCTGGGTGGTGGAGTGAGAGGACGTGTGTCAGGCGTTTTGTGTTATCGTCTCGAAATCATAGTAAAAATGATTGTAGGCTCCTAGAAATTGATACCCAATCCAACATAATGTGGACATCGTCTCATATGTGAAAGAAAATCTTAAACATCAGGTATATGAAGCTTGAAAAATATGATAAAGTGTTAAAATTACGGTGTGAGGGGAAGGAAGTGTGTGTGTGTGTGTGTGTGTGTGTGTGTGTGTGTGTGTGTGTGTGTGTGTGTGTGTGTGTGTGTGTGTGTGTGTGTGTGTGTGTGTGTGTGTGTGTGTGTGTGTGTGTGTGTGTGTGTGTGTGTGTGTGTGTGTACGGACGGTTGGCGAGCGAGGTGCTGACCTGGGAGGTTATCAGGACTGCTGTCAACACCATTACAATATATCATCAGCCACCCAGGACCTCGCCACCACATGTGCACTGCCCTACACACTCACAATATAAGTATCTCTATCCTCACTTACAAAATAAGTACCTTTTTGAAGGCTATTTTTCTATTATTAACTGTGCTCACAAATAACCCAGACGTGAGATGCCTGTCACACACCTCTTGCTCACTCCATTATCCATGGACAATTAACCTCATTTCCCTAACACATCAGCTGTTACTGTACACTGAATATCACCCACTGATCATTAACATACACACCACCAAATCATACAATTTATAAACACTGTATCAAACAGCAACTATAACAACAACTACCACTAACTATACAACAATCTCCTACATACGCACCACCAGCATGGCCAGGTGGTATATAAGTGTGGCATACAAAAAAATTTAGGTAGAGAATCTAACACTCACCTTAGATGACACTGTAATGTAAACATATCATACATACAGACACACACTCACTGACTGTTCTTAAATTATTATAAAATCTGTTCTACATAAAATCTCATCTTGCATATATAGCCAGTTACAGTAGATATAGCACTGTAACAATTAGAACATTATTTTTAATATATAATCCCAGCTGAAAAGGACATTTTGCCAGCCGACAGAGATTTGCAGATAGAACAGGGGATATAACCTTGGAAGAGGTAGCAAAATCTATAAAGGCGTTAAAGAATTTTAAGGCCCCAGGAGAGGATGGAATATTTCCTGAAATGCTTAAGGTGGAAAATGACGAGTTGATGAATGCGCTTTTGAAACTTTTTAATGTGGCTTGGGATAATGGTGGAATTCCAGAAGAGTGGAAAAATGGAGTGATTATAAAAAATACCAAAAAAGGGAGATTTAAGTGTGTGTGGAAATTGGAGGGGGATAACATTGACACCCGTAGTTGCAAAAGTCTTTTCCAAAATCTTGTTGAACAGAATAGAGCCAGTAATTGATAAAATTTTAAGAGAAGAACAAGCGGGATTTAGAAAGGGTCGAGGTTGTAATGATCAGATTTTTATTGTAAGGCATCCAATGCAACAAGCTAATGAGATGAAAATGCCACTTAGTATGTGTTTTGTGGATTTTGAAAAGGCGTTTGATAGTGTTTCACGTGGAGCTATGTTGAAAATTATGAGATTCTATGGTATACCAGAAAAGTCTGTAAATATTATTAGAAGCCTGCATGAAGGTACTTTTTGTAATGTAATGGTGGGTGGTTCTTTGAGTGATCCATTTGAAGTTAGGTCAGGAGTGATTGAAGGAGGAGTTCTTTCGCCATTGCTGTTTGTTTTGGTTATGGATTATGTTATGAGAAAGGTTGTAAGGAGAACAGGTGCAGGAATTAACTAGAAAGAAAATAAAAAGCTGATGGATTTGGACTATGCCGATGATATTGTACTGATTTGCGGAAGTATTTACAAGATGCAGAGGGTGCTTGATTGTCTGGTGGAGGAAGGAGAAAAAGTTGGATTGGTAATAAATTGTGGAAAGACTGAAATTATTAATATGAACGTGGAGAACCAAATCGATTGTGTAATTGGGAATAATGTGGTGAGGAATGTAGAAAACTTTAAATATCTGGAAACGATTGTATCATCTAATGGATCATTAAACCTCGAAATTTAGGAGAGGATTAGACAGGCTTGGCGAACTGTTGGAATGTTGAAATCTGTTTGGAACAATAATATGCTTTCGGTACATACTACAGTGAAAATTTACAAGTCCATGGTTACACCAATTTTAATTTATGGGCATGAGTCATGGTACAGTACAATTGCAACAGATCAGAAAATATTAGGATTTGAAAATGAAATACTGAGAAGGATTCTTGGGGTAAAGTGGCATGACAGAGTTACAAATGAAAGAGTAAGGGATATTACAAGAGTGGAACCAGTTAATGAATATGTGAGACTGTCTCGCTGGAAGTGGCTGGGGCACATATACAGAAAAGAAGGCAGTTTAATACAGGATGTGCCAAGAGTGGACTGCCAGAGAAAGAAGAGGTATAGGTAGGCCGAGGGAAACCTGGATGAGGACAATGAAAAAAGAAGCTGGAGAGGAGTTGGTGGGATCTGAAGGAGACGGCAAGAAACAAATATTGGTGGAGAGAGTTTATCGAGGCCCTATGCATCCCGTGGGGTGCCACAGGAAATGATTGATTGATTGATTGATTGATATAATTATCAAATATAACTTTAATTAAATAACAAATTTAATCATAGTACCTAGGTTTAAGTACACTGTTATTATTTTATACAGTAGTAATAAGGGTAATTTTAATATAAATTCAATATAATAGGACTAATATAAACTCCATAATATTACAAACTAGAACTACTTTTTCAACCCTCTCAAAATTCTCAATCATTATCTTATAATTACAACCAATACTAAATAAACTTTGTTAATGCCAATCTGCCTTAGTAAACCAAGGTGCCTCTATATTACCCCTACAACACACCACAACCACACATCACTCATCACCTGTCAAAACACACACACACACACACACACACACACACACACACACACACACACACACACACACACACACACACACACACACACACACACACACACACACACACACACACACACACACACCACTCGCTGGTGCAGTGGTAACGTTCCCGCTTGCCAACTGGTGGACGGGAGTTCGCGCCTCACTCAGGTTGCGAAAAGTTTCACTGACGAAGTGGGTGGTTACTGTCCCCTTTGAGCAAGGGGATGGGTGTGTCCGTGTGTGAAGGTCACAGCCTTGCCCTTAGATCGGACTATATGAGCTCTCAGCTCCCTTCCGGGAGGGTAAAAGCTGACGATCAAGACCATCAAGGGATCCTGGCCGACCCGGTGAATTACACACACACACACACACACACACACACATGCACTGTCCGAACACCAACGCACATACACACACACACACACTGTCTCAACACCACACACCACACCACTCTCATCCCTATACCATAACCACTAAAGACCCATTATCAATAAACACACACACACACACACACACACACACACACACACACACACACACACACTAAATGGTGTTTTAATATAAAAAAAAAAAGAAGTTTTAAAGCAAGACTTGCTCAGACAGAAAAGAAACCAAATCAGAGTAAGAATGCGGACAATCAGCTGATCGTTTGTTTTGTCTACAACTGCCCCAGGGAATGTAAGTACTGTATGTGCTTTTAGTACTGTAAAATGACCACATACTTTAGTAAAGCAAATTTGGAAAAGAAAAGGGATAAAGGTAGAAAGCAGGACGATGATTTCTACCAAGAACTGGTTGAAATGGAGACTCACAATAAACTGGTTGAACGAGTACACAGACTTGAGACGGCTTTTCAAAATGAGATTGATGAAATTAAGAAACAGATGCACCTGCAAAAGGAAGAAATAGAAAAATTAGGAAAGGAAGTCAACAAGAAAGACATAACCATAGTTGAGCTAACAGTTGAAGTGAGTACACTCAGGAGGAAAATTAGTGAAATGGCAAGTACAGTAGTCAACCACGAGAGTATTATGGAAGAGTTAAAAAATGATACAGAGACAATTAGGCAAGTAAGCAGTCTGATAGACCAGAGCAGTGATATTGAGGAGAAGATAACACAGGTGAATGAAGCTGTGCAGAGCTACAAAAATGATGTGGAAACCACTTATGCTGAAATGGTGAAAGTAAAGAAAGACTTAGAAACAAGGGTGGAAGAAAAAAACATTAAAAAGGAAGTGAAAAGAATAATCCAAAACAATCCTAAGTTAGTCAGAGATTCAGTAGATATTAACAAATCTATAGTAATCACTGGTATAGAAGAGGAAGAAGTAAAAAACAAGAGCTCAAGAGACAAAAAGGAGATGGCAAATGTAATGAGCATATTGAAAGAAGTATAAGAGGAAATCTGTAGTAAAGACATAGATGAACACAAAAGGTTAGGGAAATACGAGAAAAGCAAGTCAAGACCGCTAAAGGTAACCTTCCAGAGTGTAAACACCGTGGAGATACTAAAAAATGCAAAGAATCTTATGGAAAAAGAGGAGTTCAAAAATGTATGGATAAAAAGATGCCTAACACAAGAGGAACTGGTATTACTGAAAGAGAAGAGGGGGGAAGCAAAAACAAAACATGAGGGAAGATCAGAGGATGAGAAGAATACATTTTTTTTTACAAAGTAATAGGATTGCAGGTACGAAAGTGGTACATAAACAGGAGGGAATAAAAAGGAGGATGGTAGTAGAACCAAGTCATGACAAGTATATAAACAAGATGATTAAGTTGATGTACTCAAATGTGGATGGAATGGTATCTAAATTATTAGCGATGAATGATTATGTCAAAGAAAATGAACCACATATAATATGCCTAACTGAAACAAAATTAACACCAAGGCCACCAAATGACATCCTAAACTTAGAGGAATATAATAAATGGAGAAGAGATAGGAACTTAAAAAAAGGAGGAGGAATTATAATAATAACTAAGAAAAATCTAAAAGTCAAAGAAATAGAACTAGATATACCCTCACAAGTAGAACTGTTTGCAGTAGAGATCAATACATTCATTCATTCATTGCCAGACGCCATGTATCCCAGACGGGGTGGCCAGTAACTGTAGCCAATTTGTACATGCCACCCAAGTCAAATATATGGGAAAGAGACGAGTATGAGGACCTGGCGGAGAATACAAGTCAGAGTTTAAGATCGTTACTACATAAAATGGAAGAGAAATCGGAAAGAATGATAAAAACTGGAGATTTTAATACAAATATAAATTGGAATACTCTAGATATAATAAGCCAAGAAAGCTGTTGGGACCAAAAGCTCCTGGATCTAGTGCAAGAGTTTTTCCTAACGCAACATGTAAGGGAAAGCACCAGAAAAAGAGGACTCGATGTACCCTCAGTGCTAGATCTCATATTTACTAGGCAAGAAAACGATATTGACAATTTAATATACCACCCTCCATTCGGCAAAACCGACCATGCAGTACTAAATTGCAACTTCAGGATAGCGTATGACATAGCTAACAGCAATGAAAGTTACAAAAAGAGCCTAAACTATAAAAATGGAAACTATCATGACCTAAAGAAGTACTTCTTAGGAACTGATTCGGGAAAGGAGCTTAGAGGACAAGATTTAAATGCTATATATATAAAAAATTCTGTGAACTTATGAAATAGGAGTCCAGAAGTACATTCCACAGCACAAAGAAGCAGAAAAGAAAATAAAGAAATGGTTCAATACGAAATGTAAAAAATCAAAAGAAAAAAGAGATTTGTTGTGGAATAGATACAGAAGACACAACAGTGAAAGGGCATATAATAATTACAAACAGGCAAGAAACGATTATACAAGAACAAGGAGGGAAGCCCAAAAACAGTTTGAGGAGGATATCATAAATAAAAGTAGTGATCAACCGAAGCTATTTTACAGCTACATCAGAAGCAAAACTAAAGTCTATCTAAAACTAAAGTAAAAGGTAAAATACAATACATTACGGAAGAGGGAATCACTTATACACAAGAGAAGGATATTTGTGAAGCACTAAACAAGAAAGTTTTTACATAGGAAAAAAATTTTGAGAGGGATTGTGTGGAACATGCATGCCCACACATACTACCAGATATACAAACATCAGAAAAGGTAATACAGGAGGAGCTAAGTAAATTAGACAAATGAAAAAAAAATGATCCTGATGAAATTTCGTGTTGGGTACTACGTGAATGTGCAAAGGAGCTAAGTAAACCATTATTTTTAATTTTCAAGAAATCCTTGAGTCAAGGTAAACTACCTGATATTCGGAAGAAAGCAAACACTGTTCCCCTATTCAAGAAAGGGAATAGACAAAATCCACTCAACTACCGACCAGTATCACTAACCAGTGTTGTAAGCAAGGTATTAGAAAAGCTTATAAGAAAAGCTTGGGTAAATCATCTAGAAGAACACAATATGATAACAGAAAGACAATTTGGTTTCAGAAAAGGAAAATCATGTGTTATTAATCTGTTGAACTACTATGGCAGAGTAACAGATACATTACAGGAAAGAGAAGGATGGGTGGACAGTATCTATTTAGATTTCAAGAAAGCATTTGACACAGTACCACACCAAAGACTTTTAAGGAAACTGTACCATCAAGGAGGAATTCGAGGCAAACTGCATTGTTGGATGCAAGATTTTCTCATGAGAAATGAGAACAGTACTAAGGGGAAATTACTCATCATGGAAAGAAGTGACTAGTGGAGTACCACAGGGCTCAGTGCTGGCACCAATCATGTTTTTAGTGTATATAAATGATATAGACAGTAACACTGGAAATGAAAGCTATTTAAATATGTTTGCAGATGATGCAAAAATACAAAGGAGAATTACTAACATAGACTCCTGTAAAGAGCTACAGGAAGAATTAAATAAACTTCATGAATGGAGTAATACATGGCAAATGGAATCAATGTGGACACGTGTCATGTAATGAAGTTTGGTAAAAGTGGAAAAATACCTGATTGGGATTATACGTTAGGAAATAAAACCCTACACACATCAGAAAGAGAGAAGGACCTAGGTGTGATTATCAACAGCAGACTATCTCCGGCAGACCACATCAGTGAGAAGGTACGGAACATGTATACACTGCTTGCAAATATGAGAATAGCATTCACACACATAAAGGAAGACATGCTAAGAAAGATAATAACATCATTCATCAGACCAACCCCCGAGTATGCGTCAGTAGTCTGGAGTCCTCATCTCAAAAAACACATAGACAAGATTGAAAAAGTTCAAAGGGCCGCTACAAGATGGGTACCAAGCTTAAGGGATCTAAGCTACGAAGAAAGACAAAATAAACTGAATCTACCAACACTACAGGAGAGAAGGAAAAGAGGTGGAATGATTATGCTATATAAATGCATATCAGGGAAGGAGAAAATAGACATAAATGATTACTTAACCTATGGGGAAGCATCATCAAGAGGACACTGCAAAAAACTGCATAAGAAGAGAGGTGATAAAGACTTACGGAAATTTACTTTCCCAAATAGAGCAATTGATCAGTGGAATGCTCTACCGAATGAATTAGTGTGTGCCAAAACAATTCACAATTTTAAGGATATGTACGATAAATATGGTTTAAGACACGGAACAGTACGAGCTTGACTCATTCCTGTAAAGATACAATTAGGTAAGAACACACACACACACACACACACACACACACACACACACACACACACACACACACACACACTGCCGCTACGCCACAAACCACTCTCATCCCTATATCGTAACGCCTGAAGACCCATTACCAATAAACAAGGCTCCACAGTATTGCACCACACCCATTGGCCACCTACTTAACTCTTAAACAAAGAAGCGGTGTTTTATCGCTCAGACTTTAAATACATAACAGGGATCAGTTCAGATGATTATTACTATAAGACAAACTAATTAGATATTAACTGATATGCAAAACTAAAGAAAAACGAGGAAACTGCTTCATAACTTCATCATATTACTTTACATAAATAGAATTAAACCAGCTCTTTTTTCAATTTATATCAAATATATCATTAACCCGCGCCATCCCGAGGACGTACTTCCACGTCCTCACGTTTTGTCACAGCTAATCCTGAGGACGTACTTCAACGTCCTGCAATTGCAAGGTTCATAATTTCCACAATTTTCAATTTTCGCGAGTCATTTTTGGTACGTATACACGGGACACCTTCCTCAACAAGATGCCAGGCAGAGACAATGCCTTACCCAGCATGACCTCCTCCCCCCCCCTGCATGCCCTTTTCTCAGCAATTTACCTGTTATCAGTGACCTGGCCAGTATAGCCATGTCATGCCACGGTACGAAATTCAGGGCCAGAGTGATTCCCCAATCAATGACAATGTGGAGGACAAACTTTACATAGCATTAGAGGAAGAAACAGTTAGAAATGATGATCAGGTAATGTGGCAAAAAAAGGTCAGGTATTAGTGAGTGAAACAATGCTTATAATGCCTATATTACTGCTTGAAAACCAATATACTCTTGTACTACATATAAATTCGTAACAGTAAATAAATAAATACCGTTTATGAGTGGTGTGAAATAGTTATCCTCCCATAGAACTCGTTTTCTTTGGTGCCAGCCTGATAGAAAACCCAGTAAGGTAAGGAGGCTCTCCTACCTGTAATGAGTATTTTAAACCTCAGGTGAGCGATTTCTCTATGAATTTTCGATGTTTCTCACCAAAAGCGAAAGTTTTAGCAAAAAAAAAAAAAAAGGGTCGAAAAATGGTCGGGATTGGGGGGTACCAGTGGTCAAAAAGTGGTCGGGACGGGGCGGGTTAAGAATCAAATAGTAAAACAGTAGTCCTAGTAATATTAAATTTAATTTTCATTTAAAATACTACAAAAAGTAGCCTTAATTAGTATTATTATTAATACTATACCACAGTATAAAAACTTAACACCATGGCCATGCCGCAGTAGTAATGTCAGCGCTCCAATAGACAGCAAGTGTATCAGATGCTCATGTGCAACAAATAGGTCGCTATGTACATACTGTAGGCTGGGACCCTTCTGTATGAATGTGTTAGGGAATCACAGCCCACCAGAAGGGTCACTTGACCGCTTCCAACATGACAGGCGACAGAATGATGACATGGAAATTGATGAGGCGGTCACTGACAATATACACAATCCCACGGACATGCGTGGTGGTGAAAGACCCCGTGGTGAAGCGAGGGATAGGGAAGGACGCCAAAATGCGAGAGATATGGAAGTGCGGGGTGGGTTAAATCACCATGGGGAAGTGAATAGTGGTGAAGTTGGGGGTGAGGAACATCAGGAAGTTATGACAGAAATGAAACTCAGGATGAAGACCACCATAGAGGCGTGCATGAAAGAGGGAATCATTCAGGTATTATACGTCCCCAGAACGGTAGTGACAGACAGTGAGGAAGCAGAACAGCCTCACAGGTCTATGCAAGAAGGTCCTCCCACATACTGGATGGGCCAATCCAGGGAAAATGCAGTAACCTGGGTGAACACCACACATAATGAGATTGTTGGATGGTCGTCAAGTAACCTTTTCGAACCTCCCAAATGCAATGCTACAACTGACATGATCAAGGAAATCACCCGCCTAATAGCCAATTACAACAATTATTCACCCATTGCCTCATTCTCTCTTAAGGCCCTTGCACTGATACCACACCTCTTCCTCAACAAGACCCACCCAAGAGCTTGCATTGCGGAAAATATTAAGGCCATCCAAAGGCGAGTTGAAACATGGAAAAGACATGAAATCGAGAACCTGCTTGAGGAAACAAGGGCCTTGCAGATGAGAATATGCAACCGAGGCAGAAGGAATCACAAGACCAACGATGTTGCAAGGATTTTTGGCAGCAAGATGAGACAGGGGAAAGTCTCGATGGCGACAAGATTCTTGTCAGCTGAATCACCAAACGGAGTACTTGACCTGACAGAAGAAACAATGCAACAACTATAGGAGAAACACCCGACTGCTCTACAAGCAAGTGTCCAGTCAAAGCTTGACGGGAGCTACACTCCACCCAATCCATCATATATGACAGGATAACTGGAGACACTATGTGGCGGAAGGCAATGCACACACAGGGAGGAGCAGGACCGTCAGGTCTGTATGCAAAATCTTGGCGTGTAATCCTCAGTAACATCAAGTTTGGGGAGGCAGCAACAGACCTGTGTAATACCACTGCCTCACTGGCGAGGAAGCTGGCTTCAAGTCAGTGCAATAAGATCGAAGCACTGAGGCTTGCAGACTAATCCCCCTTCATTAGAATCCTGGATGTAGGCCCATCGGGGTGGGTGAGGTCTTTAAGACGGATTATAGGAAAATGCATCATGGAGGTGGTGAAAGATGATGTGAAGCAGGCAGTTGGCAACCTCCAAGTGTGTGCAGGCCAGCAGGCAGGAGGTGAGGCAGCAGTTCACTCCATGAGGAAAATATATGAGGAAGAGGACTGTCAGGCAGTAATATTAGTCGATGCCTCAAATGCATTTAATTCCATCAACTGGAAGGCAATGCTACACAGCATTAAGGTTAAATGCCCAGCATTCGCCCAATATGTGGAAAACACCTACAAAGAACACCTACATTGTGGATAAGACAGCTGCTCACGATGTCGGTGTAATCCAATCCACAGAAGGAACCACCCAGGGGGACCCCATCCCCATGGCTATGTACGCCCTGGCTATGACAGTGCTGCAACAACAGATCAAATGCGAGGGCCACCAATGTAAAACAAGTGGCCTATGCAGATGATCTCACAGGTGCTGGCAAGGTAGAGGATGTGAGGAAATGGTGGGACCTTGTAACATCCCATGGCCCTGAAATAGGTTACTGCCCTAATGCAAGTAAGTCCATCTTGATCGTGAAACCAACTTACTATCAAGATGCACAGGAGGCCTTTAGAGGCACAAACGTAACAGAGACTAAGGAAGGTCAAAGGCATCTAGGTGCTGTGATTGGAACTAAGGAATTCAAAGACAAATATGTGAATGATATGGTAAAGACATAGGTAGAAGAAATTCATGTATTATCTAGCCACGCAAAAACAGAACCCCATGCAGCATACAGCACATTTATCTATGGTGTAAAGCACATGTGGACCTTCGTGATGAGGACCATACCAGACATCGAGTTGCTGCTACAACCACTGGGGGATGCTATCAGGGATTCATTCCTCCCATCACTATCAATGACCATATCCCCACACCAGAAGAGAGGGACTTTCTCGCACTACCACCCAGGATGGGAGGCCTTGGCATTATAAATCCAGCACCCATGGCAAGCTACGAACATAGAAATTCATTCAGGCTCACCGAATCCTTGTCACAGAAGATATGTCCCCAGGTTGAGACGAGTGAAATCGACCACCAGAGGCAGAAAGACATAAAGACACAGATAAGTAAGGAGAGAAAAGCAAGACAAAAGGACCAGCTGCAGCACATAACCGAACATCTAACACCAGACCAATGCAGAAGAGTTGAAATTACACAGGAGGTTGGGGCATCAAACTGGCTGACAGCCCTGCCTCTCAAGGCAAAAGACTTCCACTTGAACAAAGAAGAATTTGTTGACGCCATACCCTTGAGATATGGGTGGCCAATAGAGAACCTGCCTCAACACTGTGTCTGTGGCACTACTTTTGATGCAAACCATGCAATGGTTTGCAAGAAGGGAGCCTTTGTTTGCATCTGACACGATGAAGTACGCGACCTCACTGCCAAAATGTTGCAGAAATTATGCTATGATGTTACAATTGAGCCAGCTCTGCTACCCCTGGATGGCGTGCACTTCACCCACAGAACAGCAAACACATCAAATGATGGAAGAATGGATGTCAGTGCTTGAGGTTTCTGGACACGTGGGCAGAGGGCGTTCTTCAACATCAGGATATTCGATCCCATGGCAACATGTCATCGTGAACTGTCTCTTGAAGCTGCACACAAAAGGAATGAACGAGAAAAGAACAGAAATTATCAAGAAAGGATCCGACATGTGGACCACGGTCAATTCACTCCCCTTGTGTTCACACCATAGGTGGGATGGGTCCAGAGGCTGTGAGATTCTACTCGGGACTGACAGAGGTTCTTTCTGAGAAGAAACGTCAACCGCAGAATTCTGTTATGGCCTGGATGATATGTCGACTGTCATTCTCCCTCGTGAGGTCTGCACTCTTATGTCTCAGGGGCACAAGATCATCAGCCCTCAGGCCTGTCTCTCTGGTGGGTATGGATTACGAGGCTACTGTGGTCAAGAGCCGCATAGACCAGCGTCTCCAATACATTAATGCATTTATTAACACTCTAATAATAATAAAAATGAAATAAAGTAATAAAAGTAGCAGTATATGGTTGGCAGCCACAGCCGATGGCGTGTTTGTGGCCAACGGATTGTAATATGAGGGTTAGTGTTAACCTTCACATTATAACTCCAAATGGTGAACATTATTAGGAGGGTTGGTTTTGACCTTCACAATATAGTTCCCCAACGGATGGAGGTGATTTTGGAAAAAAAAAAAGTAGTAGTAGTAGCAGTAGTAGTATTAGTAATAGTAGTAGTAGTAGTAGTAGTAGTAGCAGCAGCAGCAGCAGCAGCAGCAGCAGCAGTAGTAGTAGTAGTGGTAGTAGTAGTAGAGGTGGTAGTAGTAGTAGAAGGCTAGTATAAGCCTTAGTTGTGCCACTGCACTTCAGCCACGCGTATGGACACGGACAAAAAAACAAAAGTTGCTCCCTTTCCCCACTCAGTCTCTTTGAATACATGCACGTCACGGACAATGAGGCAATGAGCTTGAAGTCGAAGGATTGGAGAGTATTATGACAGTTTTTAATATTTGGTTAAGTAATGGCTTTTTTTTTTTTTTTTTTTTTTTTTTTTTATGCGAGGAAGAAGGAACCAAAGGCCATGAGCCCGCAGTAACAGTTCCCTCCAAGAGAAAAACAAAATACAATAGAGAGCCAAATTCAAGATCCGATCATTTTGAGATGCCTGGACACACTGCGTTTGAAAGACTGGAGATCATAGGCTGAGATATTAAGGTTTAAAAATTATATTATTTTTCTCTTAAATGCCCGGCTATAGGAGAAGGGTCGGGGGAAATATATGTCTGACGGTATGGATAAAAAAAAGTAAGTCATCTCTTGTTAAGGGAATCGTACCCTGCTTGAGTCAGAGGTGTGTGATGTACTAATAGTAACTGACTGCAGTTATTGGCTGTGATGTGACTACTAGCATATACAGGGACACCACACTTTTTCTTTTTCTTTTTCTGAGCAGTATTATACTCCATTTCAAATCATTTAAATATATTTCTTTTAAAACTTCCATTCCTTAATGGAAGGCCATATTGTGGGACACAATATGAATTACGAATAAAAATGTATCTATTTACATGTTACAAATCTCTAAAAATGCCGTTCTATCTATCTATCTATTGCCAGACACCTCAATCCCGTTTGGGTGGCCACAAACAAATCGCCTCCACGTCGCCCTGTCCCCCGCCATTTCACTGCCCTGTTCCCAACCCACACCCCCCTCTCTCATATACCTCTCCATCCCATCCCTCCATCTCATCCTCGGCCTCCCCTTCCCTCTTCCCCCCTCCACCTCACTCACATACACTCTCTTCGTCAGTCTTTCACCCTCCATCCTCTCCACATGGCCAAACCACCTCAGTGTGTTCCTCAGACACACACCACAAAGCCAGTCAGGAGACAGGACGTGTGTGCTGGGCAATCCCCAGGTCCTGTCCTCCCCACTTACTGTTTTTTTTTTAATCAGCCCATACACCACTGACCGGGCTAATGTACGGCCCGGCCTGCACTATATGTGCAGGGAATCTTTCAACGAACGTGTTCCTCATAACGCTTCCTATCACATCCACATCCACACCACAACGCTCCTTTATATCCTCATTCGTCAGCCTGTCTCTCCATGTGACTCCACAGGCTCTTCTTAAATAGCTCATTTCCACTGCTCTCACTCTTAACTTGTGTCCTTCCAACAACGTCCAAGCTTCACTTCCATACGTTAGAGTTGGTATCACAATACTGTCATGTAGTAACTTTTTCACTTCCATGCTCACTTCCCTGTTTCTTATCACTGCTTTCAAAGAACCAGCAACCTTTCTTACCTGCTGTACCCTTTCAAGCACTTCACCCTCCAAACCTCCATCCTTACTCATCACACTACCCAAGTACTTAAACGTACTCACATTTTCCAATTCCTCACCATCCAACCTCGCTGTACATTCACTGACTTCACCTCTCTCAAGACCATCACTTTACTCTTCCCTACATTCACCTTTAGTTTCCGTTTCTTACACACTCTCCCAAACTCATCCACCAAGCCTTGCAGCTCGCCTTCGTCTTCACTTAACAACACAGTATCACCTACAAACAACAGTACAGGGAGTTTCCAAACACTATCCTCTCTCACCAGGGCCACTCCAACATCCACTACCCTATCTTGTACCTCTTTTATTACCCCATCCATGTACCGAATGAACAACCATGGAGACATGACACATCCCTGTTTCAACCCAACTTTCAAAGAGAAAAATTTACTTAGTTCACCATCCATACTCACTGCAGCCTTCGCACCATCGTACATACTCTTCACAGCATTCAACAACTTCCCATTTACTCCATATATTCTTAATACTTTCCACAATCCTTGTCTATCCACCCTGTCATATGCTTTCTCCAAATCCATGAAGCCCACATACAACTTCTTTCCCTTCTCTAGAAACTTTTCCACTTAAGATCTAAGAATGAATATCTGATCTACACAACCTCTTCCCTTCCTAAAGCCTCCCTGTTCTTCTCCAGCTAATTCCTCTGTTCTTTCTCTAACTCTGTCAATAAGTATCCTACCATACACTTTTCCTATTATACTAAGAAGACAAATGCCCCTATGATTACCACACACTTCTTTTTCCCCTTTTCCTTTGTACAAGGGAATAATTATACCTGACTTCCAATACTCCGAGACTCTACCTTTCTCCCAGGCCAATCTGCACATCTTCCACATCCATTCTACTACTATCTCTTTCCCATGCTTCAGCATTTCACCACACACTCTATCAATTTCTGGGGCTTTCCCCGATTTAACTTTCTTCATTGCTTCCACGCTTCTGTCCTACTGATTTCTTCCTGTCTTCTCACCTCCCTCCTTCTCCCAGGCATTCCCCAGCAACTTATACTCGCATTACTTCCATCCTGTATGTTCAACAATTCCTTAAAGTGTTCTCTCCATCTGCTCACTTTTTCTCCCTTCTCCACTAGTAATCTATCATTTTTATCTTTCACTCCCCTGCTAACCTCACTTCCACCCTGTCTTACTCTCTTCACCTCTTTCCAGAACATTTTCTTACAGTCCCTCCACTTTACATTCAAATTCCTTCCAAATTCCTCATCCACTCTCTTCTTACTCACTCTTACTAATCTTTTCACCTCTCTTTCTTTCTACATATAACTCTCTCTTCCGCCTCTCAACTTCTTCCACGCCCCTGTTTCTCATCCATTCATTGTATGCTTTCTTCTTTTGTGCCACAGGCTGTCTCACCTCTTCAGTCTACCACGCTGTTCCTTGCACCCCCCCTCCGTCTTCTCTTCCTCCCACACACCAAATCACATGCCGTTAAAAAGTGCAATAAAATTATTTAGTTTACATTCTCTATCACGAACATCGCTCAAATCATAAGAGACATTGTGTCCTAGATATTTTCCACACTTTTAATCTCTATTTGGTATGGGTTAGTTATATGGTTACCACCCAGCGTCGTAAATGGTTTCCTGGTTTACAGGAAACCATTTGGCCTGTCACTCAGTGCAGAGCTACCCGATAAGGAAAGAAGATTAAAAAAAAGTGACAGAAGAGATCGGGGAAATAGGAAGTGCGAGGGCAGGTACAGAAACAGAGTGACAAAGGTGACGGGAGGAGTAGGCAGTCACCACAACCAACCACCTAGAACATTTACAACTGACGAAATATGGTGAAAAATCCCTGGCTCTACCAATGTTTGTTTCAAAAGGTTCGAATTTTCCGATATGTATTCGTCCACACTGGGAAGAAGCTTGTGTCTCTGGCCAATATTCCCGTGGCATTGCGATTTACGGTTTACAGGATGTAGATTTCACGGATTAAATTTTCCGAAATGTTGTATACCTGTAGTGTTATATTTTGAAATGAGGACTCACAAGCAAACCTACTTCTGGTTTAATCCTAATCTAACCTAACCTAACCTAACCTAACCTACCCTAACCTAACCTACCCTAACGTCTCCCCTATAGAACATTTCGAAAACCTGAATCCGAGAAATGTAAATGCGGCAGTCTGTAAAATCACAATGCCAGTATTCCCGCCAACTACGGTGCTTCCCTACAACCTCTTTCTATGCGATTCATTTCTGGACACGGCTGGTACTACAATTTTGCATGTTGCATATGCAGGGTGTTGTGATTTAAGAATGGCTTAAAGAACACAGGAGACCAAGGCGTATTAAAATAAATCGCTCAGGAAGGGGTGTTAGGGAACTTCATTAACTGACGAGAACACGAGTGTACGAGTGCAAGTGGGAGATAGTTATGTCGCGTCCGATTTTAATTTGTCTTTATATTGACAGACAAGCATGACCAGTGATGGTGCCGAGGAGGGTTTGAGAGGACTTAAACCTACCCATAAATCCTCTCAGCCCCCGGATCCTCCGCACCCCTCAAAATTCTCCCTCTGTCCTCCCTCCCTTCCATCAGTTTTGAAGCAAATTAATTTCTTTCTACCCTTGGGCCATCTCAGCCCCCCTCCCCCCGGCCTTCTTTTGCCCCCGACAAGCTCCTTAAACCCACCCTAAATAAATAAATATATGAATTAATAAATCAACAAAATCCTAGAGCCACAACTAAATACCACAAATAACTGTCAGTGCGATTAGTAAAAATCTTTACAACAACGTGTAATTAGGAAAATACCAGCACAACTAAAGGATCCAAAATATAATATGCAGGGTGATTCTGAACTCTGTCAACCAAGCCTATGGACCTATTGCCTATTAAAAATGCATCCAATGCATTCTGTAAGGAAAAAAAAAAAAAAATGCCGCTGCTGGGATACAGGACCTGAACTTCCAGCAGTGAGAGGCGTCCTATTGTGAGCAAACATTATACCAGTGGTACTCAGATGGCGGACCGCAGTCCGAATCCGGACAGTGACGAGTTTTGGCAAGGGCCCCGCGTCACTGAATGTTCAACATCGCCCTCGAATGAAAGAAACAATATTTAGCATCTGTCGATGTTATGTTTCACATTACAGCTAAAATAAATTTAATTTCACCGGGTTGCCAATTGTGTTTAACTACTGCAGTAATACCAACCTGTCCACTTGCTGGTTACAATGCTGACGAGTGAGCTAACTGATTAACAGAAACTGCTAATTTTTCCAGCTACTCTAGGTGCTCACATCAAAGTAACGTGAGTATACTAAACAGCATAATATCATTGTGATCTCGTCAGCATTAAATATAGGTACCAAGAGAACAGGATTCCTAGCCGTAGGAATTCTGTATTTAGCAAGCTGCATTGCCTGTTCTCGTACCCACAGATTGTTGTCATTGGCTTGTTCAGTTGGTGAATTAACGGAAAGATGCTGAAAAGTGTTAAGACTGATTACTGGTGGACAGTATGATGCTTTAGTGGTGGTGGTAGTGCTAAAATACTGTGTTTATGTAGGGATGGTAATTGTAATATGGGCAATAGAAGAGTGTCGTTTTGTCTCTTTGAGAAGGTAGGAGTCTGGAGAATAGATTTCTGTGTCTTATTTAACCACCTTAACAACAGAAAAGAATATCTACTTTAAAGCTAATTTCAATAGTTTCCGCACAGTTTCGGTATATATAAAAAACTAAGTACGTACCCTGCATCCTATAATGAATGAAAGTATTTTATTTCATAATTAATATTAAAAACAAGATTTTTCATCTGGACCTCTGCCACATCGGAAGATAGTATGACTGGACCCTCATAGAAAGTAACTGAACAACCCTGACATATGCTGTATGTGTGTTCAGTTCTGAAAACTAGCTCGTCGTCTCTCCTTTCCTCCACCCCCTCCCCCTTCCTCAAGTTGTGTTCATGTACATTACAGTAGTTACAGTCCACCGATTATAGTACTGTAAATTATGTTTAATGTGGTGTATAATAGCATAAGACACTCGTCCTTCAACGATTTATTGAATACTGTAATCTAGTAATCATATGCATGCTGTCCTGTTGCATATTGTCCCCTAAAGCTTTCTGTTTCAGACGAGCTATGTTTCCGTGCCTCGGATTCTAGTCACCCCCGCTCGAATGTCTGACCAACTGTATGTTTTTGGTTCATAGTACTGCATGTATGTAGCCAATGTATGTGTATTTTGTTTGTAACATCGTAGATGAACGGGTGACACCTGAACGACAACTATGAATGACAAGTCATGCTCAGTAGCCAAATGATTGACGGCCTGCAATGTTCGGATACCTGGCCCAGACTTGGGGATCAATATCACACCCTGTGAACAGTCTTATAAATTCTAGATCATGTCTCTAGTTACAGTCTCTCAATCATTTGATACTTTTCAGCTAACCACATAATAATTATCAACACCATGTTTTTACCCGTACATACTTGGCTCACGACATTCAGAACGTGTAAATAGTTATTCCTGATATCAATATCGTGTTTGATGTCACGGTGTAACTGGTATGTCATTATGTTATTTCGGTTATATGAACGTGATATGTGGTATGTTATGGTCTTTGTTTAAGTACACGAGTGTTATGAATCCAATCACTGGTTAAATATTTAAACTGGACTCAAACAGATCCAGGGGAAGTGGCTATGGTACTGGCTCATAACGAAGAGTGAACCACACAGCTGGTTGTATCAGTCTAGGACTAAACTGCTGTGCAAATCTCAATCTCTCTTTCAAATTTAAATGCATTCTTCCTAAGTCTGTGGCAAAGTATTACCAGCTTCTCTTGGAAAATTCTGGCGAGATGTAAAAACGGGCAGATACGGGAAAATCTTTAATATATAAGATCCTGTAACCCTAGCGGGGCTATATAGTCCAATACAGGGCTTAGCTCGGGGGAACTCCATTTCTCCCATTTTTTTTTTTTTTTTTATATAAGAATTCCTCCCGAAAAGGGAGTAAAAAATAGAAGCAAACATGCCTGGGAAACTACGGGCATATGGCAGCACTAACGTAGATGGGGTTATGACGTATGATAATTAGCAAAATAAACTGTT
>NC_136956.1:5723363-5738363 GCF_032717465.1 Coenobita brevimanus
TACCAACAGCAGCTGCAGCAGCAGCATTAGTAGTACTAACAGCAAAAGTAACAGCAGCAGTAGTAGTAGTAGCAGTAGATGCAGTAATATGATTTCTCAAGACTTCAAGGAACTGACTGCGCAGACATAATACCCACCCATCCGCCCCCCCAACACAGACACATCCACTCCCACCCACCCATCCATCCCCCACTCTCCCACCCATCTACCCCCACCCACCCAACAACACCCAGCCACCCAATTACCCCCACCCACCCAACTACACCCATCTACCCCCACGTTTGCCTCCCTTAGTTGCTCTCTGTCCTTCATTCGCTCCACAAGTTTGATTCGCTCCGTGTGTCTGTGTCGAGTCGTTGTTCCTTCCCCTTAGCTGTTTATTGCCCTTGTTGCAGCTCGGCATTCTCCCATTTCTTATGTAACTCGTTTTATAATGGCCGACAGGATATTGACGGGTAATGTGCGGACCAAATCGCTGAATATGCAGTGATACGAAGTCAGTTGTATTACGACCCTATTCCACGGCCTCGTCAACCAGGCTCTTTTCACTCTAACTTTTCCTAAAATTGACACCTCTCCAATATGAATGCCGAGTTGTAGCAATGGATTCACGCTAGAAAATAATGCTAGTCACGAAGAAGTGCTATGGACAGGGTGTGGAGCCGTTGCATTGACCTTATATAAAAAAAACTGAACTCTGGAGGGTGTAGTGAACTCTTTTATTTCAAACGCGTATTTACTGAACACATTATTTCAGATGATCATTTACCCAACACATTTTTTTTTTTCTTTTAGATTTTTGAGAGCGCAGTCATCAGTGATACGGAAAGGCCAGACATGCTTTATCGCCATCACATATTTCAGAAGTTACCGCCAAATATCTCAGCGTTTCTCGATGCTTTTGTTCACTCATTCTGGGACAATTCGATTCTTACGTGACTTCATTTATGACATTTATGAATCAATATTTTCAGATTTGTTACTGATGCACACTATATCCATATTCAGAGGTAAATAGTATGTCAAGATATAGCCTGTTTGAAATCCCAGTTACTTTGCAAAATATCACGGCTTTCTACGAGTGACGTGGAGGGGGAGACCGAGGAACGGGTGGAGGGATGGAGTGTAGAGTATGGAGAATGAGAGACTGACAAGAAGTGTGTGTGAGTCAGGAGGAGGGGGAGATCAAGGGCGAGATGAAGTGCTGGTGTGGAGTGGATAGAGAATGGGAGACTGACTGGAAGAGTGTGTGTGCGTGAGGTGGAAGGGGAGATCAAGGGGATGGAATGGAGGGTATGGAGAATGAGAGACTGACTAGAAGAGCGTATTAATGAGGTAACGGGGTAGAGGAGGAAGGGGAGACGAGAGTGAGATGGAGGACTTGAGTGGAGAGGATGGAGAATGAGAGACTGACTACGGGAGAGCAGGCTATGTGAGGGAGGTGGAGTTGGAGACCAAGGATGTGGTGGAGGGATAAAGTGGAGAGGATGGAAAATGAGAGACTGATCAGAAGAGTGTATGTGAGTGAAGTGGAGGAGACCAATGAAGAGCTGGAAGGATTGAGTTGGAGAGAATGGATAGAGCAGAGTGATATGTGAGCTAGGTTAACTGGGAGAAGAGGAAGGGCAGACCAAGGAAGAAATGAAGGGATGGAGTGGAGAGATGAGAGGGAGGTGTGAGTTGGAGGGAGAATGATCGACTATAGTTGCGGCGCGCGACTCTGAGGTTGTTGTTATCGTGCCCTGGCAACCTACCATTCAAAAGTGGGTCTAATTTCGTGTATAATATGAGACGCATGTGATTCCCTTATATTATGTTCGTGTATAATAATATTCGTATATAATATGTTCGTGCATAATAACGTGATTCGTGTATAATCTGATAAGAAATCGGACGCACGTTTGAATGATAGGTTGCCAGGGTACGATAATGACAACTTCAGAGTTGTACGCCGCGACTATAGTATAAGGTTGGAATGGGTCTCCTTGGTCACTAGTCAAATTTATCACCCAATATGTCTTCACATGACCATCAGCTCATTAAAAAAAAGGGGGGTTACGGATTTTTCCCAGGTGACATAAGACTATACTGAGCAAATGAAGACTAAAAATAATGAGACTCCTTGGTTACTAGTCAAATTTATCCTCTAATATCATTACTTTGACTATGAAATAGGTGAAAAAAAAGTTATGGTTCTTTACAAGGTGAAAACAAACGGACTACAAGGCAAAAGCTAAGACCAAAAATAAGCCGTAGTTATTTGAGATAGAAGTTAGTCTCCTTGGTTACCAGTCCAAGATTGAAGGCCATAAACCATGACAGTCACATACACAAGTCAAGTGGCGTCCTGCACCGGATTTGGATGTTTCCTCAAGCTTCTGTTTAAGTGAGTCTGTCTCTGTCGCAGTGTAACATTTTGTCCTCTTTGTCTGTTTACTTTGATCTCTCTCTCTCTCTCTCTCTCTCTCTCTCTCTCTCTCTCTCTCTCTCTCTCTCTCTCTCTCTCTCTCTCTCTCTTCTGTTGTTTTCTTTTACTAAGAATGATTTTCCTTAAGTCTTAATTTCTTCACCCGTTCTAACCAATGACATTTTATTTATTTATTTATTTTTATTAATTAATTGTTAACTTATTCATTTAGGCATTGTTTTTTTCATCATTCATTCATTCATTCAGTTCATTCATTCATTCATTCATTCATTCATCCATCCATTCATTTTTTTTCATTTATTATATTCATTCATTAATTAATTTCATTCTTTCATTAATATTATTTGGTTCAGTCTTTCATTCATTCATTAAGTTTATTCATTCATTAATTTTATTCATTAATTCATTTTTTCATTCATTCATTCAGTTTATTCATTCATTCATTCATTCACCGTTACATTCATTTTTATTCATTCATTCTTTCATTCAGTCAGTAGATTAGTCATTCCATCATTCATTCTTTCGTCTTATTCTTGGTTTCATTCATACGTTCGTCTTATTCATGGTTTCATTTATTAATTAATTTTATTCATTCATTCAATCATATTTATTCATCTGATTCATTTGTTGTTGATTCATTTATTCATGTACTTCATTCATTTATTCATGTACTTCATTCAATTATTTATTCATTCATTCATTCATGTACTTTGTTACCATCCGCGTTGTGAAGCGAGTGGAGTGGTAACGTTTTCAGTGTGAGGTTGTCTGGCTGGCTGGCTTTGTGTGTGGCTAAACAATATTATCTCATGAACGGCTTGAACTATCAGCGTGAAACTTTCAGGGTATCAAGATATGGCCAAAATCTTTGACGAGTTCGAAAACTGGCCCTCGGGGTCAAGGTCAAGCTCACTAAAATGACCGTCAAGGGTCAATTAGTTGACCTTTAGCGACCTTGACCTTGATCGCGAGTGCCCAATTTCTACCTCGTCCAAGATTTTGGCCATATATTGATACCCTAAAAGTTTCATTTTGATAGCTCAAACTGTTCATGAGATATTTTGTTAACCCACACACAAAGCCAGCCAGCCAGACAACCTCACTCTGAAAATATTACCACTCCGGTTACTTACCCCCGGCTTTTCGAAGCGAGGGAAGTGGTAATGTTTTCAGTTGTGAGCTTGGTTGGCTGGCTTTTTATTTTACATCCTGAATTTGCTTGAAATCAGAAATGGAGGTGCAAAATTATGTGCCAAGGAAAGGCTTTCTGGCTATGGGGGTGGTGAGATCCCATCGTGAGATGGCTACTAGCTCATTCATTCATTTCATTCATTCATTCATTCACTTCACACAAGCCTGGCAACTCTCTACACCCGATCATGTCACAGATACCCATTGCCACCTACACGGTGACCAAGAAACTCAATAACCTTCTGACATCATATGTACCACCTATTGCCTTTCCTCTGCTTCGGACTTCCTACGTGACGCCCCTTTCACTCACGACCACATTACCACACCATAGCCTTCCTCGATGTTGAGAGCCCATTCCAGTGGACAAGACGATTTACCGGTACTTCATACTAGACCGCTGCAAAGAAACCAAGCCCCTTGACATCCCAGAGAAGGCCCTGAAGACTCTGCTGGAGCTCTACACGAAAGAAGTCCCTTTCATTTGCCCGAGAAGTTAGATGTATCAGTAGATCGATTGTGTGGCAATGAGAAGTACTCTTGGAGTCCTGTTCGCCAATTCCTACATGAGGACCATCAAATCGAGACTCCTACATACTAGCCACCCCTCCCTATACTTCAGCTATGTCGACGACATCTTCGCTCATATCAAGAACCTTCAGGAGCTGCAGGACCTCAGACAGTGCTTCATCACTGCCTCTGGGCTTAACGTCAACTATGAAGTAGCCAACAATGGACATCTCCCCTTCTTGGACATACATGTCACTGCACACAACGTAGGATTCAAGACTACAGTATTCACCCAGCCCATGAACAAAGGACTTCCTGAATGGAGATAGTGAGTGTCCCAGACGTTACCTGCACTCCACCATCAGCGCCTATGTCAAGAGAGCCCTTTCCCACCGCACCACTTAGAAAGACATCCACCAGGAACTAAAACGTTTGACACAAGTTCTCGTTAACAACAGCCACACTAACACTGACGTATCCGACGTAATTAAGAGACACATGGACAAATAGTATACTTACCAAGACATAAATACATCCACCATTACACCCACAACTGGCAAACACATCAAGATATACTACAGAAACCAAATATCTACGGACTACATGACAGATGAGAAGATCATCAAGGACATTGTATACAGAAATGTATGCCCTACAGACCCGGAACAACACATTTCTCTCATCATCTACAAAACAAAGAAAACAGCCCACCATCTGCTTAGTAATCGACCTGCCATGACCAAGACGCCCCATCAGGAGGACCATGTCATTTACAGCATAACTGCAACAGTGGTTGCAGTGGACCTTACTCATACATTGGAATGACACACACCAGACTGTCGAAGCGCCTCACATTTCACCTACAAAATGGAGCCATCAAGAACCGCCACGTCATCTTACACCCATCTGACACGATAAGACCTGGATGAGAACACCAAAATAATCAACAGAGAACAAGACTCTCGTCATCCCTTTTTTCTAGAGGTAATCTATTTTAACACAAAACAACCTACAATAAACACACAAGTCGATAATTTCCAAATCCTACCGTCATCAAAACTCCATATAGGCTTAGCCAACAAAGCAGTCAATGAGTGATCTGCTTAGCTGATCAGCTCCACCCACCTGTCTCCACCTGATTCACCTGAATCATATATAAGCAGCCACCCACGACAGAACCATGCACTTGCAGCCCATCTTTTGCCGTGTCGATATCTCCATCCCTGTCCACGGCAGGACCAACTCTCCACTGCAACTGAGGGGGTCTGGTCTGTCCCTTCCATCCAGAGGTCGAGGGCCTAGGTCCTGCCGACCACGAGGTTGAGGCCCCTCTGCCTTCCACCCGTAGACCATGACCAATGACCCTTCCTCTGCCACCACTTGGATTGGGGCCTTCCCTCCACACGACCGTGACCAGGCTTTTCCTCCTCAGCCTTCATCTGCTGCTGAAGTGGGCGAGTCTCTACCGCCCTAGCACGTCAAGGGCAAGGGGGCTGAGGGCAGCGTCGGGGCAGTTTTCGACCTGCAGCTCTTCGTCAGCTCCCCTTCCATCAGCGCCACACCTTCCATCCTGCTCTACCCATCCCGTCCTGCCCTCGTCGACCATCTACAGCCGGCCTCACTCTTCCATCGAGTCATCCCCTACCTTTGCTGCCTTTCCTTGCCTGCCAGTTCACCTGCCGTGCTATGCTTCCCTGGGGGAGCCATTTTCTGCCTGACAGGGTCTCTGTTTGCCAGTGCCCCACCACTGTTGTGGGGAGAATATCCACAACAATAACAACGACAGAACCATCATATCATTCCTGAACATGGAACAAGATACTTCTCAAACGTTGCTGCCCTTTGGGGAACTCCTGACGAAACCTTCAAGATCACCAAAAAATTGTACATCAAAACAGAAACCGTACATAAGAAAATCAATAAAAGAGAATGTGCCATACCGTTCAACCTCGTATGCCTCCAATAATATATATATATATATATACATATATATATCATCTCATCAGCCGTTTGAGTGTCCACTGCAGGACCGGCCTATCCCAACCGAAGTTGGGACGATACAGCCAATGTATCTCTACCAAGTGGCTTAGGCTGTCTGGTAGAGATTGTATGTAGGGTGAGAAGTGCTTGTAAGTGTAATTGTTGAGTAGGAGTGGCTTTGGATGTGTGTGTACTCTGTGAACCAAGTGTAATCGGCCCGCACAAGCCGACTGGGTGCAAGCTTACTTTATAGTAAGCGACACTGGTTCAACCACAACACCCCTGGTGTCCGCCAATGCAGTACGTGGCCGAGTGAACACTCCCAAAGTTTATTACCCTGGCGGGGCGCGAACCCTGGCTCACCCGTGTACGAAACGCACACTCTACCACTGTACCACAGAGGCTCATATATATATATATATATATATATATATATATATAATATATATATACAGTATATATATATATATACAGTATATGTATCTATATATATTTAGATATATATACAAGTATATATATATATATATATATACAAGTATATATATATATATATATATATATATATATATGTATATATATATATATATATATATATATATATATATATATATATATATATATATATATATATATATATATATATATATATATAGGCCAGTAAATAGTAGTCCACTAGACACTCGTCTTATTTAAATGAGTCGTGGGAAGCGCTCAGTCTGCTGGTGTGGGCGTGGATGTGGCAGTGAGTGTAAGAAATGAATGACCGACACATGTTAGACATTGATGCCGCTGACTAAGCCATCCCCGCAACACAAGAGAAAGCACCTGGTGGGGAGGACGAGAGGAGATAGACTAGAGGGGACCCCCAAATTCCATGAACTGTTAACAAAAAACTTCATTACAAAAGTTGCAGCATATCCATTTTAGTTCCCTTCAAAGCACTCCCCTTTAGACGCTATGCACTTGTCCCAGAGCTTTGCCCATTCTAGGAAACACTTCCTGTAGTCGACTTTTGTCACCTTATACTAGGCTCCATTTTTTTTTTTTTTTTTTTTTTCGTGGATTTAGTCTGTGTTGCGAAATCTGCATTTAAGCTCTCACTTAATCTTCGGAAAAAAAAAAAAATAGGAGGGGGGGGGGGATGGTGAGATCTGATTGAATACGGGTTGTGTGGAGCAACAACAACATTGTTTTTTGCCAAAAATTGCTGAACTGACAAAGCAGTGTGTGATGTGTTGCTCTTGTGATACACGAACCTTTCCTGGGTGCGCTCCACTTGTCTGGACGTTTGCGCCTGATGCTTGCCTGTAGACGCCTCAGCACTATTGAAAAACTGCTTGTTCACAGTCTGCTCACAGGGAACAAATTCTTTATGGATAAATCCTTAAATGTCAAAAAAACAAGATCAACATTGTCTTGATGCTGAACTTGATATGTCGCGCTGTTTTCTGTCTTGGAGATGTTGGTGTCTTCCACTGACTGGGCTACTGCTTGTTTTCGGGGTCATACATATAATCCCAGAATTTATCACATGTAATGACATTTGAAAGAAATTCTGGGTCATTTCTCAAGTGTTCTTTCAAGACCTGACATACGTTCACACAAGTTGCATTTTGATCATCTGTAAGACTATTAGGACGAATATTGCTGAAATTCGATGCATGGCAAGATCTTGTGTCAAAATCCGTAGTATTGAGCTCCAAGAAAAGAATGTGACCTTCACTAGTTCGTCAGTAAGTCAGCGACAATCTTCCAAGGATCCCTGTCGAATTTTCTCGATGTTTTCATCTGTTCAATAGGTTGAAACACGGTCACAACGTGGAGAGTCTAGGAATGACATGTTGTCTTTCTTAGGACGCTTGTACCATTCGTAGACTATTTTTCTTCCCCATAGCCTGCTCTTTGAAAGCTTGCACAAGCCTTGTCACTCCCTCAGCCAAGGTTTCCCGAGAAAAAAATAAAATTTAATACTCGCTCATTGTTCACTGAAATCTGCCATAGTGGTTCGAGGACGAAAATCGATCACATGCACGAACAAAGAAAAAACGCCAGAAATACGGACTCGAACCTCTCAATGTGATGCCACATGGCAGAATGATTCCCCAGATTACACTGAAGTAGTGCCTGGTGGCGCAATGGGGAGGTATTTCAGTTTCCCGTGCTATAGATCTATTCCGGGAATTGGGGGTTCCCCCTCGGATTTGAACATGCATACGTATCACATTCTTGTTGTCGAGGAAATTTTTCATGAAAATTTCTACTATTTTTCTACTACACTTCCTCTGACTCTACCTTGATCTAAAGTTACCATCCTTCCATCTTTTTTTCGAGAGAGTGCAATGGGAAGGATGCAGAGCTGTGAAAGAGAGAGAGAGAGAGAGAGAGAGAGTACAATGCAGATAGTTCCCAGATGTAATGAGTTTTCAATAATCTTGATGCATAATAATAATAATAATAATAATAATAATAATAATATCAACAACAGAAGCCACATCAATATCAACACTACTACTGCTACAAATACTGTTACTACTACTACTGCGTCTACTACCACTACTACTACTACTACTGCTAATACTACTATTACTACTACTTCTACTACTACTACTACTGCTACTACTACTACTACTAAAACTTCAACCACTACTACTACTACCAAAAATAATGTCAACAACAGCAACAACAACAATATTATCAACACAGTTACTACTATAAGTACTATTACTACGACTACTAGTACTAAAACTTCTACCACAACTACTGCTACCACTACAACTACTACTACTACCACTACAACTACTACTACTACCACTACAACTACTACTACTACTACTACTACTACTACTACTACTACTACTACTAATAATAATAATAATAATAATAATAATCAAAATAATCATCATCATCATCATCAAAATAATAATAATGATGATAATAATAATAATAATAAAGATAACAATAACTTCTATGTATTTATTTATATACTTTCAGGTGGAAGGGCAGCGTCTACAAACTGGTATGGGAGGAACTGGCAGCGTACAGCCTGGTGTATTTCACATGCAGTTTTGTTTATAGATTTGCTTTGACAGAGGAGCAGAAAAGGTGAGTGTGGATGGATGGATGAATGGATGGGTGGATAGATGAATGGATGAAAGGGTGGATGGGTGGATAAACGGAGAGGTGGATGGGTGGATTGATGGTTGGGTGAGTGGATGGATGGGTGGATAGATGGATGGATTGATGGATGGGTGGATTGGGTGGATAGATAGAAGGATGGACGGATGGATAGGTGAAATGATGGATGGATGGATGAATGGATAGATGGATGAATGGACTGATGGACAGATGGATGGATGGATTGGTGGATGGATGGATGGATAGACAGATAATATAGATGTGGATGCAGGTATATAGATAAACAGTAGATATAAGATGTTATATACTTATGGATACAGATATATAGATATATATATATATATATATATATATATATATATATATATATATATGTATATATATATACAGTATATAGATGGATAATATATATATATATATATATATATATATATATATATATATATATATATATATATATATATATATATATATATATATATATATATATATACAGTATATAGATGGATAGATTATAGATGCTGATAGGAATATAGTTATGGACACAGATATACATATAATTATAGATATAGATGCTCATTGAAATACAGATATAGATATAGGTATAGATGGATACAAACATAGATACAGATTCACTTAGACATTATATTCATGTATAAAGATTTGATAATTATAGAAATCAATACATACAGATAATCATAATTAAAAGTCTTGATCTGATAAGGAAATGTGTGAATTATATTTATACTGATCTTTTACCAAGTTTGATATACTTCTCTACTATAAATGGTCCTTAAATCCACACTGAGACCCAACAATTCATTTTTTGCTTGGGGAAGAGGGTTTTGATAGCTGGCCAATGTTAAATACAGCTTTCATTGCTCTTTTGATTAACTAATGCCCTTAAATACAATGAATGTTTACTTATATTTATACATGTTTAGGGTACATTATTTAGCCTAGGTCTGGGGAGAGTTTAACGGTTAGATATAGCCTTCGTGAATCTTCATTCCTATTCTCCTTTCACTCTAACTTGGCCTAAAATTGCCCTTTCTCCATGTGGAGTTCTGAGTTGTAACACTATATTAACGGTAGATTATGGTAATAGTCACGAAGAAGTGCTGTGGAAAGGATAAAAAGCCGAAGCATTGTTTGTTCCTGGCACTGAGACAGGTTAAAAAAAAAAAAAAAAGTGAAAACTTGGCCCAACTCTTGGTGCAAGAATTAGAGCATTATTTCTTATTTCTGCTTTTTTTTTAATAATTTATTTTAAGTTTCACTTAACATTTTTCATTAATTATGGAAAAAAGAGAGAAGAATACGAAGACGTCTTATATAAATCTAGTGTTGCTATCTGCCGATCTTAGTCACCTGAGGGAGGGAGTCTGAGAATGATAATGACAATGATAACACTTCACAATACTAGCGAGCACTCAGAGAGAGCATACCTCAGCCAATGCCATTGCAGGATCTGGATCGGCATCCGGATCCGCTGCCAAATTCAATCAATTCTTCCTTGTCCCATGGACAATCCTTCTACAAAATTTCATTGAAATTTATTGAGAACTTTTGGAGATATCGTATGGACAAACAAACAAATGGAACTGCCATAGACAGAGCACATGCCGGATGGATCCTACTGTGTCTGCTTAGTTTTCACCGGCGTGCAGGCAGTCATTTGGCGAAATTTTTCGCCCTTTTTTGCAGAGCGCAGGATGGGTTTAGGATGCTGGAAATTGCATTGTCAGGTGCAACAGACGTTTCTCTTCAGTTTGGTACGAAAAAAAAAAAAATATTATTCGAAATTTGAAAAAAATGGTGCCGGGGCGGGACGGCCACTGGGTCCCAACGATTTCCGGATCCATGGCCACTGAAGGGATTTCAACCCCCCACCCAGCCCAGGGCTTTTGATCGATTTTGTTGTAAAACAACAGGCTTCCAGGGTTTATGGATATCTAGCGTCTGACCTTTTGTCAAAACTATGGGCGTATAATTGTGACCTGTAGAGAGCAGACAAACAAACAGACAGACAGACAGCCAAACATAAGGAACTGACCAACGTGCTTACCGAATCTTACAATTCCGGCAAGCAACAAACAGAGAAACTTAGGTGAGTACACAACCTCCTCCATCTTCGTTGGCGAAAGTAACGATAGTTCTGGAGAAGGGTGCCTTCGAGTGGTGGCACCGCTATTACCAGATCGACTGCCCGGTTATGCAAGTGTCCCTCCACTACTTAATTTTCCTTCCCATCTGCTGAAAGGAGGATGGATCATAAGGTGCAAGAACAAGGCAACTTCAGTCTGTTCAGGATGACAGTCAGATGAGCCTGAGGTACTACTACTACTACTACTACTACTACTAGGGGAGATCGGGTCTAGTTGTTACACGTCCAAGTTGTTACACCCTTAATATCTTCACCGTTAGTCAATAGATGAGGGAGTGGTCGTTCCCACGTTATGCAGCTTTCATGCAAAGGTAGAGCCAGAAGTGGCAACTTGAAGGCGTTGCTTGAGTAGGAGCTAAGGGAAAAAACAGATATTTTACCTGTTAATTTTTTTTTTTCCATGCTTAAAGTTATTTTGATATATCAAAGTCACATGTTGATGCAGCTGAGTCACTTGGTGTATGGAACCATAAATGTGAAAAGGCTATGAAATTAGCAAAGGTTTATGGTGGTGGCGTCATTTTTATAAATATAAAATGGCCAAGTGTACAGAACACCAGTGTTGGGTTTTGTTGTTATAGGTTAATTGTTACAGTATCAATTTACCCCATTCGAGAACAACTGTACTAAATTATTCCAATATTATCACCTAATCACTTCAACCATGCCTGGAATAACCCATGGAAAACATAATATCATGGAGGCAGCAGTCAGACGAGTTATGGATAATAATCATATAAAAGTGTTGCAGATCAGTACAGTGTAATGTAAAAGTAACATATTGGTTAATGAACGGTGTTGGTAAAGATAATCTTACGTAGATCTAGGTGGTATCTGTGTTTATCTGTCAGTTTATCTGTCAGTCTATCTATCTATGTACCTAATATATCTATCCATATCTATCTGTCCGTTTCAAACAATCTATTTATTCCTTCATCTGCATGTCTGTAACATTTAATCAGTTTGTCTATATAAATCAAGTTATTTATATCATCTCTCTGTCTCTCTCTGTCTATCTATAAATAGTGAGAATGGAGCAAGTGAGTGATTCAGTGAGTGCTGGTGACGGTGGGGGAGTAATTGAATGATAGCAGTTGCACAACTGAATGCTTCGGTTACTGACGGAGGTTGTGATGAGTAAGTGAATGCATGATAGTGATATAATTTAATTTTACTTACATTACATCCAGTATGCCAGTACAACTGTATTCACATGTTAATGAAAATAGAATAATTACGGACATATTTGGGTTCTATAACATGCATATCAATATACCCCGGGGTGCGTAACAAGTTGCCCCGTGTCTGGTAAACTGTGACGAATGACATGCCATCATAAACCTTTAAATAACCATATGATAAAAAGGTCTTCGTTTACTTTGCCCATATTTAAAACAAAAGGACATATTTCCTGTTTCCACACACAAAAAAAAATCATTAGATTATACCATTAGTTTATGATGCAATGAGAAAAAAAAAAGTCACAGCTAGACCCGGTCTTCTCTGCTCCTATTATTAGTATCACTACTACTACTACTACGACCACACTGCTACTACTACTACTACTACTACTACTACTACTACCACTGCTACTACCACTGCTACTACCACTGTTACTACTACTGTACTTCATACTCTAGTCTCACTACCTTTAAACAACAACAACAACAACTACTACTACTACTACTACTACTACTTGTTCTAGTCTTACTACCTTTAAACTGTTCTGTTCAGCTTTAGACAAACCACCATGTATTCTAACTGACGGGGTTAGATATAGCCTTCATTAACAATAACAACAACAACAACAACGAGAGAGAGAGAGAGAGAGAGAGAGAGTATCTGAAATCTTTGTTGGATATACATACACAATCGCATTCATTCATTTTCATCGCCATTCATTATTCACCAAACGAAAATGAATAACATGCATAAAATAAGATAATTTAATGCCTTCAATTCTCTCTCTCTCTCTCTCTCTCTCTCTCTCTCTCTCTCTCTCTCTCTCTCTCTCGGCCAAGGCAACACATATAGGACCTTCCGTGCATGAGAGGGGCCAGGTTCCTTCATGAGTAGGGACACAGGCAAACCAAGCGTGTTAATTGCTCGTCCAAGAGAATAATCGCTCATTCATGTATTTAATTACTATCTTTGCGGTGCTGGCCATCTGCAGCTTCAACTACAGCTGCATGCACAACAACTACATCTACTACTACTACTACTACTACTACTACTACTAATAATAATAATAATAATGACTAATAACAGCAACAAAAACAACACCACGAAGAGCAACAACTACAACACGAAAGACAACCTGTTTTCGGCATAAACTTTGCATACCTTTTTTTTTTTTTAACTAGATTAAAAACGAGCCAATAATATATATGTACACCTGGCCACACCTTTGCCAAACCGGAATCTCAGGTCCAAGCACCACCTGTTCAACCACACTTACAGGCTGTTAAAAAAGCCTGGAATCATTGGGGAAATAGAAAAGAAAGGCAATAGTAAAGCTTTAACATACTGTACAATCTACCACAAGTCTTGATAATATGATAAACAATAGGAAGGCTTTAACATACAGGCTGTCACAAAAGTTAGAATCATGGGAGAAAGTATATGAGAGCTGGCGATATAACATCCATGGTTTCAAATACAGGTTGTCACAAAAGTCTGGAATCATAACAAAAATAACAAAAAGCAATAGCAAAGCTTTCACATATAGCTGTCATAGAACCTTAGAATCAGTCGAGAGGAAAAAAAAAATAAGAAAGCTTTCAAATACAGGTTGTCACAAAAGTCAGAAGCCATTGGAGAAAATAATAAAAACGAAATAATATTAATAATAATAATAATAATAATAATAATAATAATAATAATAAAAATGTAGTAGTAATAGTAGTAGTAGTAGTAGTAGTAATGGTAGTGGTGGTAGTACTATTAGTACCGGTAGTAGTAGTTTATTATTATTATTATTATTATTATTATTGCTTTGACAACGAGTTTAGTAAAAAATTTGTCCTGAGGCATAAACCCAGGCGAGATGCCCAGCCAGAACTATGAACCTTGAAAAAAATAAGAATGCAACTAACAAACTAAAATAAATAAATAAATAAATATTAGTTTTCATTAACTTCATTTGACCCAGAAAAATATAGCTAAACAACAAACATACAAACTAACAAATATATAAACCAACTAGCTAGCTAACTAACGAACTAATAACAAACAAACAAAATAACTGACTAACTAGCTAGGTAAATATCAGCTTATGATAATATCCTTTGGTGAGAGAGAAGGAAAGGAGGTCCTTTCCCTCTTTCTCTCTCTGTCTATCAGTTTGTCTGCCTGTCTGTCTATCTATTGGCCAGCTCCATGCTGCCCATATTATTAGTCGCGTTTTCTTTCTTTCTTGTATTCTTTCATGTTTAATTGTGACAGGCACTTCTACCCTTCAGAAACCAAACCTACAGTAGACACAATGACCAGCCTATGATTTAATTGTGTCTGCAAGGTGTTGGCTTGCTAGGAACTAATCATTGCCGTACTTTTCACGTTTTGAACTGTAGAAGCATTACTATTGGAC
>NC_136956.1:5743363-5893363 GCF_032717465.1 Coenobita brevimanus
ACTCTCCACCTTGAATAATGAGTTTTAGCTGTAGATTAGTACTGGGATATGATGCTAGTCACTAAGAAATGCTAACGAGAGGATGTAGAGCAGTAGTATTCCCCTCCCATCTCTATATCACACACACACACACACACACACACACACACACACACACACACCGCTCGCTGGTGCAGTGGTAACGTTCTCGCTTGCCAACTGGTTGACGGGAGTTCGCGCCTCGCTCAGGTTGCGAAAAGTTTCACTGACGAAGTGGGTGGTTACTGTCCCCCTAGAGCAAGGGGACGGGTGTGTGCGTGTGTGAAGGTCACAGCCTTGCCCTTAGATCGGACTATATGAGCTCTCAGCTCCCTTCCGGGAGGGTAAAAAGCTGACGATCACGACCATCAAGTGATCCTGACCGACCCGGTGAATTACACACACACACACACACACACACTACTTCACCTCCCCCCCCCACACACACACCTCATCTCCCCCCACACACTACTTCACCTCACACACACACACACACACACACACACACACACACTACTTCACCTCCCCCCCCCACACACACACACTACTTCACCTCCCCCCCCACACACACACCTCATCTCCCCCCACACACTACTTCACCTCACACACACACACACACACACACACACACACACACACACACACACAGCTCCCCCCCAAACACGCACATCTTCCCCACTCCCACACAAACTACTCCACCCAACCTCCCCTCCAAAACCACCCCCATGTCACCCTTCCCCTTCTCACATTTCAGAGTGTTCGAGAAAATATCCGTGTTTTGTGAGTACTACAGCAATTTTATCCCCATGTCCTTCGTCATTGGCTTCTATGTGTCCGTGGTGATACACAGGTGGTGGCAGCAATACATGTCATTACCCTGGCCCGATGCACTCGCCATTTATGTGTCCACTGCTATGTATGACCAGGTGAGTGATGCTGCTGGCGATAGTACTATAGTTTATTTGATTGACCTGTGTGTTCACCTGAGATGTATGGGGCAAGTAGGGTGTGTTTGATTCGAGGCCGCTGATTGGCCGCCGATGATGTCATTGAAGTAAATGCAGGCATGTATTGTAGTGCAACATGGGTACGTAGGTGTACACCGTGGGTGGATGCAATGCAACATGCGGACGTGGCTGTACGCCGTGGGTGGATAAACTTTACTCATCGTTTTACAAAAGTTTACAATCAACTTTAATTTTCCTTGATAACAGCACATTTTTAAAGCTATTTTTGACCTCCTTAGCTTCGGAAATTTTTCCACATTTAAACTGGCCGCTTATGCTGCAGGGAGTTAAAGAACATAAAAATATGTGTGTTAGAATAAGAACAGCTGTGGATTTACATCATCGGCGGCCAATCAACAACCGCGAACCAAACACACCCTACTCGCCCCATACATCTAAGGTGCACAGGTCAATCAATTAGGGTGTAGTAGTAGTAGTAGTAGTAGTAGTAGTAGTAGTAGTACTATAGTCTTTTTCATATAAAATGGCGGAGAGAAACCTGTATTTTCCTTCCCAGGTCTGGATCACGCGTAGAATGCAGGTGACCTTTGAAGGATTATCCCCCTCTTTCCTCCAGCCCCTCCCTTCTCCTTCCTCTCCTGAAAGAGAGAGAGAGAGAGAGAGAGAGTGTGTGTGTGTGTGTGTGTGTGTGTGTGTGTGTGTGTGTGTGTGTGTGTGCTCGTGTGAATGCGTGTGTGCGTGCGTGCGCGCGTGTAGGAGTAGGTGCATGTGTGTGTGTGTCTTTATTATCTGTGGAGAGCCTTCTTCTGTGCTATCCTTGTGTTATTCTCATAGATTAGTCTTATTCCTGTTGGAGCTGCCTAGCATGGACCAGAAGGTCAACTGCAGTTATCCTCTCTTCTTACAGTATGTTCTTATGTGTGACTTTTAGCAACTTACATCTATCTATCTATCTATTGCCAGACGCCTCAATCCCGTTTGGGGTGGCCACAAACAAATCGCCTCCAAGTCGCCCTGTCTCCCGCCATCTCACTGCCCTGCTCCCAACTCACACCCCCCTCTCTCATATACCTCTCCACCCCATCCCTCCATCTCATCCTCGGCCTCCCCCTCCCTCTTCCCCCCTCCACCTCACTCACATACACTCTCTTCGTCAGTCTTTCACCCTCCATCCTCTCCACATGGCCAAACCACCTCAGTGTGTTCCTCATAACGCTTGCTATCACATCCACATCCACACCACAACGCTACTTTATATCCTCATTCGTCAGCCTGTCTCTCCATGTGACTCCACAGGCTCCTATTAAATAACTCATTTCCACTGCTCTCACTCTTGACTTGTGTCCTTCCAACAACGTCCAAGCTTCACTTCCGTACGTTAAAGTTGGTATCACAATACTGTCATGTAGTAACTGTTTCACTTCCATGCTCACTTCCCTGTTTCTTATCACTGCTTTCAAAGAACGAGCAAGCTTTCTTCCCTGCTGTACCCTTTCACGCACTTCACCCTCCAAACCTCCATCCTTACTCATCACACTACCCAAGTACTTAAACGTACTCACATTTTCCAATTCCTCACCATCCAACCTCTCTGTACATTCACTGACTTCACCTCTCTCAAAGACCATCACTTTACTCTTCCCTACATTCACCTTTAGATTCCGTTTCTTACACACTCTCCCAAACTCATCCACCAAGCCTTGCAGCTCCCCTTCGTCTTCACTCAACAACACAGTATCATCTGCAACCAACAGTACAGGGAGTTTCCAAACACTATCCTCTCTCACCAGGGACACTCCAATATCCACTACCCTACCTTGTACCTCTTTTATTACCCCATCCATGTAAAGATTGAACAACCATGGAGACATGACACATCCCTGTTTCAACCCAACTTTCAAAGAGAAAAATTCACTTAGTTCACCATCCACACGCACTGCAGCCTTTGCACCATCGTACATACTCTTCACAACATTCAACAACTTCCCATCTACTCCATATATTCTTAACACTTTCCACAATCCTTGTCTATCCACCCTGTCATATGCTTCCTCCAAATCCATGAAAGCCGCATACAACTCCTTTCCCTTCTCTAGAAACTTTTCCACTAAAGATCTAAGAATGAATATCTGATCTACACAACCTCTTCCCTTCCTAAAGCCTCCCTGTTCTTCTCCAACTAATTTCTCTGTTCTTTCTCTAACTCTGTCAATAAGTACCCTACCATACACTTTTCCTATTTTACTAAGAAGACAAATGCCCCTATGATTACCACACACTTCTTTTTCCCCTTTTCCTTTGTACAAGGGAATAATTATACCTGACTTCCAATCCTCTGGGACTCTACCTTCCTCCCAGGCCAATCTGCACATCTTCCACATCTATTCTACTACTATCTCTCCCCCATGCTTCAGCATTTCACCACACACTCCATCAATTCCTGGGGCTTTCCCCGATTTAACTTTCTTCATTGCTTCCACAACTTCTATCCTACTGATTTCTTCCTGTCTTCTCACCTCCCTCCTTCTCCCAGCCATTCCCCAGCCACTTATACTCGCAATACTTCCATCCTCTACGTTCAACAATTCCTTAAAGTGTTCTCTCCATCTGCTCACTTTTTCTCCCTTCTCCTCTAATAATCTACCATTTTTATCTTTCACTCCCATGCTAACTTCACTTCCACCCTGTCTTATTCTTTTCGCCTCTTTCCAGAACATTTTCTTACAGTCCCTCCACTTTACACTCAAATTCCTTCCAAATTCTTCATCCACTCTCTTCTTACTCTCTCTTACTAATCTTTTCACCTCTCTCTTTCTTTCTACATATAACTCTGTCTTCTGCCTCTCAACTTCCTCCACGCCCCTATTTCTCATCCATGTATTGTATGCTTTCTTCTTTTGTGCCACAGCCTGTCTCACCTCTTCAGTCCACCATGCTGTTCCTTGCACCCCCCTCCGTCTTCTCTTCCTTCCACACACCACATCACATGCTGCGCATATTTCTTCTGTAAAAACCCTACACACACCTTCCACGTCTCCCATCTGCTCCAATTCATATTTGCCTAATCGTTCCCCCACTTCTCTCTTATACTTTGCCTTTTTCTCATCCTCTTGTAACCTTTCCACTCTCCTTGCAACTACTCCTTCCTCTCGTCTTCCCCTTCTTCTATTCCTCCATCTTACTTGAATTCTAATTCTGGCCACCACCAAGTAGTGGTCAGAAAGTCCACTCCCCCAACCTCTATGAGCCCTTGCATCCATTACACATCTTCGCATCCTTTCATCCACACACACATAATCAATCATTGCCTTCCTTTCATTCAGTTCACCACCCACCCTTCTCATCACTCGCCATGTATACCTGTGGATCATTTTATGCCTGAAGAGGGTATTGGCTATCACCAACTCCCTCCCAGCACAAATGTCCACTAACGCACTCCCATTCTCATCTATCTCAGCAGGCACACCCCACTCACCAACTATTCCATCCACCTTCACATTCCCAACTTTACCATTCATATCACCAATCAAAAACACTCTCTCATTCCTTCCAAACTTTTCCATGCACACTTCTATGATTATTTAAAAACTATTTAAGACCGGTATCAAAACTTCCCATTCATCATAGTCACACACACACACACACACACACACACACACACACACACACACACACACACACACACACACACACACACACACACACACACACACATGCTCCCACGCACGCGCACGCGCATATAAGGTATATTCTCTATCGACAATTCTTATGAAAATATGTGGAACATGCTGGGACTCTTGGGTGAGTATAGCCTGAGATGAATGGTAACAAAGAAGAGGAAGGAGGGAATGCATGAGTGGAGCACCTGCTGACCGATACTGGTTCAGGTGTGCGTTTGGCCTCAGGTCAAGATGGGCGGAGCTTTTGTCCTGAGGTGACATGCAACATTTCCTGGAACGCCCTTGCTGATGCTGAGAAGAAATAAGTTCCCTTATTCTATTATGGGTATTTCACCATTTTTTTACATTAAACTCTATCTTCTATCTATTGCCAGACGCCTCAATCCCGTTTGGGGTGGCCACAAACAAATCGCCTCCAAGTCGCCCTGTCCCCAGCCATTTCACTGCCCTGCTTCCAACTCACACCCCCCTCTCTCATATACCTCTCCACCCCATCCCTCCATCTCATCCTCGGCTTCCCCCTCCCTCTTCCCCCCTCCACCTCACTCACATACACTCTCTTCGTCAGTCTGACTGATATTTTAATAATTATAACGTTTCACCATTTCGCGATGAATTGGTGATTTTGTTAGGTTTGCCAATCAGGACAGAACTCGTAATAATGCCTTCAAATTACACAAATCATGTTTGGATTGGATGTAGGATTAATTAATATTAGGTTAGAAAATAAAATATGATTGCTATATTTGAATATTAGACAATAAACAGTTCAAATCTCTCTCTCTCTCTCTCTCTCTCTCTCTCTCTCTCTCTCTCTCTCTCTCTCTCTCCCTCCCTCCCAGGAGAGGAAGGAGAAGGGTAGGGCTGGAGAAAGAGTCAGTTGAGGTCACTTTTATCCCTTCGTACGGTCACCTGTGTTCAACTAGGACTTGGGCGTAGCTTCTCCCGCCACTTTATATGGAAGGTTAAAGTAGTAATAATAATAATACTGTAATAATAATAATCATCATCATCCAATCATACGTTGCTCCATGAGGAGCGTAGGAGCCCGGGGCTAGGCAAGTTGCTCCTGACATTTAAGATGAGAGTGACCAGTCTCACTCATCCCTTAGTGGTATTACGTGAGCAATAAACCCCAACCACCCCTTGGACATAAATCTGCACCGGCTCAATCCGATTACAGCGCCTTAATTACCCATTAAACTACTAGGCGCCATAACTTGGTTATATGGTTATCGCTCGGCGTAGTAAATGGTTTCCTGGTGTACAGGAAACCATTTGGCTTGTTACTCAGTGTAGAGTCATCCATAGACAGAAGGAAGAGGAAAGAATGAAGGAAAGAAAGACAGAAGAGGGATTGTAACGTCACCCGTAGGCAGAAGGACGAGGAAAGAATGAAGTAAAGAAAAACAGATGAGGAAGGAAGGAAACAAGGAAGGAGGAGAGGAAAAGGCAGAACCCTGACAGCAGCACCACATCGAGTGAGTGGATAGTTAGCACCCCCACCTACCACATAATAATAATAATAATAATAATAATAATAATTAAAAAATAAAAAATAATAATAATAATAATAATAATAATCCATGTATCTATCTATCTATTGCCAGACCCCTTAATCCCGTAAGGGGTGGCCACAAACAAATCGCCTCCATGTCACCCTGTCCTCCGCCATTTCATTGCCCTGCTCCCAGCTCACACACCCCTCTCTCATATACCTCTCCACTCCATCCCTTCATCTCATCCTTGGCCTCCCCCTCCCTCTCCCCCCTCCACCTCACTCACATACACTCTTCTCGTCAGTCTCTCACTCTCCATCCTCTCCACATGGCCAAACCATCTCAGTGTGTTTCCCCTAACGCTTCCTGTCACATCCACATCAACATTACAACGCTCTTTCACATCCTCCTTTGTTTGTTAGTCGCTTCACGTGGCTCCACAGGCTCCTCTGAAATACCTCATTTCCACTGCTCTCACTCTTGACTTGTGGACTCCAGCAAGGTTCAAGCTTCACTTCCATACGTTAGAGTTGGTATCACAATACTGTCATGTAGTAACTTTTTCACTCCCATGCTCACTTCCCTGTTTCTTATCACTGCTTTCAAGGAACCAGCAACCTTTATTCCTTGTTGTACCCTTTCAAGCACTCCACCCTCTAAACTTCCATCCTTACACATCACACTACCCAAGTACTTAAACGTACTCACATTTTCCATTTCCTCCTCATCCATCCTCCCTGAACATTCACTGACTTCTCTTCTCTCGAAGACCATAACCATACTCTTCCCTACATTCACCTATAGATTCCGTTTCTTACACACTCTTCCAAACTCATCCACCAAGCCTTGCAGCTCCCCTTCGTCTTCACTTATGAAAACAGTATCATCACAGTATAATAATAATAATAATAATAATAATAATAATAATAATAATAATAATATAAATAATAATAATAATAATAATAATAATAATAATAATAATAATAGTAATAATAATAATAATAATAATAATAATAATAATAGTAATAATAATAATAATAATAATAATAATAATAATAATAATAATAATAATAATAATAATAATAACAACATAACACTTACAGAGCGCATACCTCCGCCAATGTCATTGCCATTAAAAAGGTTCTGGATCCAGATTCGTGGAGATATTGTGTGGAATACATAGAATCCGGATCCACTCCAAAATTTAATCAGTTGTTCCTTGATCCATGGTCCTCTCTTCCACAAAATTTTAGTGAAATTCATTTGTGAACTTTTGGAGACATTGTGCGGGATACATAGAAACCGGATCTGGATCCTGATCCACCGCCATATTTAATAAAATCTTTTTTGGTCCATGGCCCGCCCTTCCACAAAATTTCACTGAAATTCATTGAGATCGTTTGGAGATATTGTGCGGTAGGATTCGGATCCGGATCCAGATCTTCCACCGAATTTAATTAATTCTTCCTCTGGTCCATGGCCCATCCCTCCAAGATATTACTTTGACATTCACTGAGAACTTTTGTGGGCAGGCAAACAGACAAAAATAGGTGAATACATAAGCTCCTCCACCTTCGTTGGTGGACGTAATACTCATAAAAGTAATATTGTAATAATAGTAGTAGAAGTAAGAAAAGTAGTATTTGTAGTAGTAACAGTAGTAGTAGTAGTAGTAGCAATAGTAATAGTAATAGTAGTAGTAGTAATAGTGGCAATAGTAATAAAAGCAGTAATTGTAGTAGCAGTAGTAGTAGTAGTAGTAGTAGTAGAAGCAGAAGTAGTAGTAGTAGCAGCAGTAGTAGTAGTAGTAGTAGTAGTAGTAGAGGCAGAAGTAGTAGTAGTAGTAGTAGTAGTAGTAGTAGTAGTGAGGTCTGCTCTGCTATGTCTTAGGGGCACAAGATCATTGGCCCTCAGGCCTGTCTCTCTGGCAGGTATGGATTACGAAGCAACAGTGGTCGAGAGTCACATAGACCAGCTGCTCCAATAGTTTAATGTCTTTATTTACACTGTAATAGCAATAAATATAAAATAAAATAATAATAGTAATAATAGATGAATGGTAACCACAGCCGTTGGCGTGCTTGGGGCCAACGGATTGTAATATGAGGGTTAGTGTTAACCTTCACATTACAACTCCAAATGGTGAACTGTATTAGCAAGGTTGGTTTTGATCTTCACAATATAATTCACCAATGGATGGAGGTGATGCAGTACTAGGAAAAAAAAAAAGTAGTAGTAGTAGTAGTAGTAGTAGGCCATAGCCTTGATATATGGGTGGCCAATAAAGAACCTACCTTAACACCGTGCCTGTGGCACCGCCTTTGATGCAAACCATGCAATAGTTTGCAAGAAAGGAGGCTTTGTTTGCATCCGACACGATGAGGTACGTACCTCACTGTCAAAATGCTGCAGGAAATATACCATGATGTCACGATTGAGCCAGCTCTGCTACCCCTGGACGGCGAGCACTTCACCCACAGAACAGCAAACACATCAAATGATGCAAGAGTGGATGTCAGTGCTCAAGGTTCCTGGACACGTGGGCAGAGAGCGTTCTTTGGCATTAAGATATTTGATCCCATGGCGCATGTCATCGTGAACTGTCTCTCGAAGCTGCACACAAAAGGAATGGGAAAAAAAAAAAAAACTGTCAAGAAAGGATCCAACATGTGGACCATGGTCGGTTCACTCCCCTTGTGTTCCCAACATTAAGTGGGATGGGTCCAGAGGCTGTGAGATTCTACTCGAGACTGGCAGAGGTTCTTTCTGAGAAGTTTATGACCTGGATGATATGTTGACTATCATTCTCCCTCGTGAGGACTGCACTTCTAGTTCTCAGGGGCACAAGATCACCAGCCCTCAGGCCTGTCTCTCTCTGGCGGGAATGGATTACGAGGCTACTGTGGTCGACAGTCGCATAGACCAGCAACTCCTATAGATTAATGTCTTTATTAACACTGTAATATTAATAAATATAAGATAAAGTAGTACAAGTAGTAATAGATGCTTGATAACCATAGCCGTTGGCGTGCTTGGGGTCAATGGATTGTAATATGAGGGTTAGTGTTAACCTTCACGTTACAACTCCAAATGGTGAATTATGTTAGGAAGATTGGTTTTGATCTTCACAATATGATTCTCCAATGGATGGGAGTGATTAAAAAAAACAGTAGTAGTAGTAGTAGTAGTAGTAAAAATAATGATGATGATGATAATAATAATAATAATAATAATAATAATAATAATAATATTATTATTATTATTATTATTATTATTATTATATTATCACTATCATTATTATTATTATTATTATTATTATTATTATTATTATTATTATTATTATTATTCAGTCAATCAATCAGTCATTTCTTGTGGCACCCCACGGGATGCATAGGGCGTCGATGAACTCTCTCCACCAATATTTGTCTCTTGCCATCTTCTTCAGGTCCCTCCAACACTCCTCTCCCGCTTCTCTTTTCATTGTCCTCAACCAGGTTTCCCTCGGCCTACCACTTCCTACTCTTCCTCTAGCAGTCCACTCTGGCACATCCTGTATTAAACTGCCATCTTTTCTTTATATGTGCCCCAGCCATTTCCAGCGAGACAGTCTCACATATTCATCAACTGGTTCCACTCTCGTAATATCTCTTACTCTTTCATTTGTAACTCTGTCTCGCCACTTTACCCCAAGAATCCTTCTCAGTATTTTATTCTTAAATCCTAATACTTTCTGATCTGTTGCAATTGTACTGTACCATGACTCATGCCCATAAATTAAAACTGGTCTAACCATGGACTTCTAACTTTTTACTTTAGTATGTACCGAAAGCATATTATTATTCCAAACAGATTTCAACATACAAACAGCTCTCCAAGCCTAACCCTCTCCTCAATTTTATTGTTTAATGATCCATTAGATGATATAATCGTTCCCAGATATTAAAAATTTTCTACATTCTTCACCGCATTATTTCCAATCACACAATCGATTTGGTTCTCCACGTTCATATTAATAACTTCAGTCTTTCCACAATTTATCACAAATCCAACTTTTTCTCCTTCCTCCACCAGACAATCAAGCACCCTCTGCATCTCGTAAATACTTCCGCAAATCAGTACAATATCATCAGCATAGTCCAAATCCATCAGCCCCTTATTTTCTTTCCAGTTAATTCCTGCTCCTGTTCTCCTTACAACCTTTCTCATAACATAATCCATAATCAAAACAAACAGCAATGGCGAAAGAACTCCTCCTTGAATCACTCCTGACCTAACTTCAAATGGATCACTCAAAGAACCACCCACCTTTACCTGACAAAAAGTACCTTCATGCAGGCTTCTAATAATATTTACAAACTTTCTGGTATACCATAGAATCTCATAATTTTCAACACAGCTCCAAATGAAACACTATCAAACGCCTTCTTAAAATCCACAAAACACATACTAAGTGGCATTTTCATCTCATTAGCTTGTTGCATTAGATGCCTTACAAAAAAAATTTGATCATTACAACCTCGACCCTTTCTAAATCCCGCTTGTTCTTCTCTTAAAATTTTATCAATTACTGGCTCTATTCTGTTCAACAAGATTTTGGAACAGACTTTTGGAACTACGGGTGTCAAAGTTATCCCTCTCCAATTTCCACACAAACTTAAATCTCCCTTTTTTGGTATTTTTATAATCACTCAATTTTTTCACTCTTCTGGAATTCCACCATTATCCCAAGCCACATTAAAAAGTTTCAAAAGCACATTCATCAACTCATCATTTTCCACCTTAAGCATTTCAGGAAATATTCCATCCTGTCCTGGAGCCTTTAAATTCTTTAACTCCTTTATAGATTTTGCTACCTCTTCCAAGGTTATATCCCCTGTTTCTATCTGCAGATCTCTCTCGGTTGGCAAAATGTCCTCTTCAGCTAGGGTTGGTCTGTTTGGAGTAGATTCAGAATGATCCTTCCACCAAATCTTTAGTCATCAAGTTACCATTCATATCTCGTACAGGTATTTCCTTCCTTCTCTTTTCGGTTCCAGTTAACTCCTTGATGGCCTGATACGCTGCTCTTGTGCTCTGACCGTCATTTTTACCTAACTTAATTTCTGTCTCTTTTGCCTTTTCATCAAACAGCCTCCTCTTATCACGTCTAAGCAGTCTTTTTACTTCAGAATGTATACTCCAGTACTTTGCTCTAAGTACTTCAACCACCTGGCCTTCAGCATATTGTTCTTCACTTCTTAACTCTGCCTCTTTCCTTTTCTGAATTGCATTCCATGTTTCATCTGACATCCACTTTTTCCTTCTCCCTTTTCCCTTATTCTTAATAGTAACCTTAGCACTCTCATGCAAAACCTCTTTTACCTCCCTCCATATTTGATTAATAGCATTGTCTTCAGATTCCATCAAAGTCTGCAGGACCAGAAATCTGTTCCTACATTCCCACCGAAACTTCTCCTTCGTGTTATAATTTCTCAGCTCACCAAAATCATATTTATTACCTCCTGTACAATTACCATTAACACTTCTCTTAAGTTTTATTTTAATTTTTGACACAACAAATTGATGATCACTACCTATATCTGCCCCCTTCCTTACGCAAACATCTTGCAAATAACTCCTATGCCTTCTGCTAAATGCAATGTGGTCAATCTGATTACAATATTTACCTCATGGTGAAATCCAAGTAGTTTTATGGATTTTTCTATGCTCAAAGATGGTTCCGCCAATCATAAGGTCATTTGCCAAACAAAAGCTTCCAAATCGCACCCCATTTTCGTTTCTTATACCAACACCCTCCTTACCCATACAATCTTCAAAGCCATCCCTACTACTACCAACAATCGCATTAAAATCACCAATGCAAACTAACACATCATGTCTTGCCACTCTATTCACTACATCCTGCAGCTTCTCATAAAAGTCATCCTTCATTTCATCAGCAGCCTCATTTGTCGGAGCATACCCTACCACAATACTGATATTACTATGGTCGGATTTTAAATGGGCATAAAGCAAGCGCTCATTAATTGGCTCAAACTCACATGCCGCCTTGCAAACATCTCTACTCAACAATAAGCCTACTCCTTGGTAATGATTTCCATCACTTCTACCAGAAATCAACAAAGTAATACCATCTTCCAAACGCATTTTATCAACACCAAGAAACCTCGTTTCTGTAATAGCACAAATATCTATATTGTATTCCTTGAACACTGAAATAAGTTCTTCCATTCTACCAGCCTGATTGAGAGTTCGAACATTACAGTTTCCTATTCTTAAGGTTCGTTCTTAAGGTTCGTTTTACCGTGGGATTCTTAGCACCCCCTGCCCACTTAAGGGCTGCAGGGAACTGAGGGCCATTGCTTCGTAACCAGAGTTCATCAAGATTTCTTAGGCAGAAAAATATTTTACCCTGGAGCCAATGCCAGTGGCTCGCAGGAATCAGACAGTGGAGAGAGGAAACTAACTAAAAGAAAATCAAATGCAGAGGGTTTGGACAAAGTACAGAAAGACAACTAAAAGAATGTAGATAAAAGTGTCCCTTTTAGTCCCCTCTTATGACAAGCAGGGAATACTGGGAATGTATTCTATCCCCCCTTCCCCAGGGGGGATAGTGGTATTATTATTATTATTATTATTATTATTATTATTAGTAGTAGTAGTAGTAGAAGTAGTAGTAGTAGTAGTAGTAGTGGTGGTGGTGGTGGTGGTGGTGGTGGTGGTAGTAGAAGTATTAATAGTAGTAGTAATAGTAGCAGTAATGGTAATAGTCAAACAATCATCTTTACTTCGTATTTTACATACATATACCACAAATAGTCGATGACATGTGAAACAATTTCTCATCATCATCATCATCATCCGGACCACCTTTCCCACCCTAGGGCAAGGTGAGGAGTAGCAAAGTCCAGACAGCCCAAGTATGCCCAATTCAATGGGCCACGATTCCATTCACTCTTCATTCAAGCCCTCGGAATCCTGATTGTAGCTGATACTCCAAAAGCATTCACCACATTCTGCAGCTTTACATAAACGTATCTAATAGAGTCAATCCAAACACTGTCACGTTAAAAAGGGGAGCCAAATCCCTGTTCATGCACTTCTTCCCACAACATTCATCTAGCCAGCTCGATCTCTTGTCAGTTCCCTAGCCTCACCGACTTCCATGCCACTCTTCCTCACACACTCATCCACCATATCCCTCCACCTTCTCCTTGGCCTACCTCGCCTCCTCCCCCCTTCAGTTTCGTTCAGACATACCTTTTTCACCACTCTATTGTTATCCATTCTCTCCACATGACCATACAATCTCAGTACACTCTCTTCTATTCTGATGTCCACAGAATTCCTCACTGCGCATTTTTAAACGGATTACATTATTTCTTATCCTTTACACTCTCTGAACTCCACATACCGTCCTCAGCAGTTCCATCTCCACTGCTCTTACTCTTGACTTTTCATTTTCATGCCACACCATAGTCTCACATCCATATGTTAAAGTTGGCACTAATACTCCTTCATGTCAGCCTTGCATAGCTGCAGTACTCAAGCCTCTGTTTATCAACGTCTTCATAGCACCAGCTGCTTTCCTTTCCTTGTGCCACTCTACTTTCCACTTCTCTTGCACATTTTCCTCTCTTTTCTATCACCGTAGGTTTTTTAACTCTCTCATCAATTCCAATTTCTCTCCATTCATTGTAACATCGCTCCGGGAGTCACATTCTCTCTCAGTAACCATCTCTTTACTCTTTTCTACATTTACTCTTAAGGCACGACGCTCACAGACATCAGCAAAACTCTGCACCAGTCTACCAAGTTCTTGTCCGGTATTTGCAAGTAGTACTGCATCATCAGCATACAACAAATTTGAGATATTCCATCCATCACCATTCATTATCAGTAACAACCCTTTCTCTATTACTCGTGTTTTTATTTCTTTCATCACCCCATCTTATTCCCTATTCAATAAAAGTACATAAGCCGACTTCCGATAGAAGGACAGTACAACACATAAAACTTTAAAAAAAAAATACACTTTGCTCTTTCAGCAATACGCACATAATGTTTATATAGATATAGATATAGACAGATAGATAGATAATTAAACAGTAACCTAAATAGTCATCTGCCTAAATATAATATATAAAGCAAGTCCTTGCCAAACAGGCAGACTGGTGGACGCAGCAATCCGGTGAAATCGACTGTCCCTTAAATCCAATCCGAAGTTCTTTGTAAGCTGGTCCTCTATAGCAGGAGCCTACCTTGCAGACATAAACATTTAAGCACATTCGGTAAATACATACACACAGGCATCAATATAAAGTATACAGGCAAAACATACCGCTATATCACAACTGCATATACACATCCATTACCATTATTATTGTCCATTATCATGAAAGTCGGCTAAGCTTTATTATATATATATATATATATATATATATATATATATATATATATGGAGCCTCTATGGTACAGTGGTAGAGTGTGCGTTTCGTACACGGGTGAACCAGGGTTCGCGCCCTGCCAGGGTAATAAAGTCTGGGAGTGTTCACCCAGCCACGTACTGCGTTGGCGGATACAAGGGGTGCTGTGGTTGAACCAGTGTCGCTTACTACAAAGTATGCTTGCACCCAGTCAGGTTGCGCGGGCCGATTACACTTGTTTCACAGACTACACACACATCCAAAGACACACCAACACTACAGTTACACTTACAAGCACTGCTCACCCTACAAACAATCTCTGCCAGACAGCCTAAGCCACTTGGTAGAAATACATCGGCTGTATGGTCCCGACTTCGGTCGGGAAAGGCCGGTCCTGCAGTGGATACTCAAACGGCTGATGATGATGATGATGATGATATATATATATATATATATATATATATATATATATATATATATATATATACCTCAAATGAAGACATACGTGTTTACTTCTGTAATGTGAATACCAAACCCCTTATCTCCTCTTGATTTTGTACCCAGGAAATCCTTGGTTTTACAATATCTGTAGGTATTCTGGTTATACTGATCTCCTATTTTTCTTCGAATGTCTTGCAATGCTTGGGAAACTGATGACCAGAGGTAATATGAGGGATATTCAAAGTGAGCAAGTCATTATTTTTGGTCTAGAATAGTTTAAAATATCTTGCTTGAGTATTTTTTATGCAAGGAAGAAGGAATCAAAGGCCAAGACCTGCAAATTGTTCTCTCTAAGAAAAAAACACAAACACGATAACTGAGAGCCAAATATAAGATCCACCCATTTCGAGATGCCTGGACACACTGCGTCTGAAAGACTGGTGATCATAGGCAAAAGGAAATACAGACAGAGGGAGACAGTTCCAGAGTTGACCTGTTGCATACATGATGGACTGTGAGTAACGGTTAACTCTTGCGTTAGAGAGTTGGACAGAAAAGGGATGAGAGTTTGTTGTTAGACGGGTGCACCGCGCCCGACGTAGTTGTGGAGGGATGCATGCAGACAGTTCACAGTAATGTGAGGCGACGAGACAGAAGTTGAAAGGAGCCAGTAAGAGGATAAGAGTGAAAGCCTTTGACTCCAACTTGTTGAGAAGAGCTGTATGTGAGAAACCTCCCCACACATGAGAGATGTATTCTACAGAGGGGAGAATAAAACCCGTGTATAAAATCAAGAACTGTGCGGGGGTAAGAAAGGCAAGGAATCGGCTTAGCACATAAATCTCTTGAAAGAAGATTTTACGGTAGAGTTAATATGTTCTTTCCAATATAAATTCCGAGAGAATGAAACTCCACGTATGTTTAAAGATGATGCAGGACTGAGCTGGATATTGTTAGTAATTAAAGGGTACTCCTGTGGAAGATTTTGTCGGGTTCATAGATGTAAGAACTGAGTTTCTGATGCACTAAAGACAAGAAGATTATTTTTACCTCAATCAGAGATATGAGCCAAGTCAGACATTAGGTGTGCCATAGCCTCAACCCAAGTTTGTTGAAGTAGCTGCTGAGATGGACACTGCGGGAAGCGGATGGAAAGGTGAAAGGTGGAGTCATCAGCGTATGAATGGGTAGGGTTAGATGCACAGCTTAGAAGGTCATTGGTGAATAAAAGGAAGACAGCTGGTGATAGGACATAGCCCTGAGGAACACCACTACTGACAGCCCTAGGAGAAGAACGGTGGCCATCTACAACAGTAGCAATAGAATGATCAGAATAGAAGCTAGAGATGAAGGCACATGTAGAAAGAAACTGTAAAAGGACAGTTTGGAAAATAAAGATTTGTGCCAGACTCGATCGAAAGCCTTTGAGATGTCAAGTGCAATGGCAAAGCTTTCGCCAAAGTCCCGAAAGGAGGATGACCAGGAGTCTGAAAGGTAGGTGAGAAGATCGCCAGTGGAGCGTCCCTGGCATAACCCATACTGACGATCAGAAAGAAGGTTGTGATAGGAAAGGTGCTCTAAAATTTTTCTATTAAGAACTGACTCGAAAACTTTTGAGATACAGGATGTTAAAGCAATTGGACGATAGTTAGAGGGTTGGGAAATGTCACTCTTCTTTGGGACTGGCTGAATGAAAGCAAACTTCCAGCAAGAAGGAAAGGTACAAGGTGATAGACAAAGGCGAAATAGTTTACCTAGGCAGGGTGTAAACACAGAAGCACAGTTCTTGAGGGAAACAAGAGGAACCCCATCAGGCCCATATGCCTCATTAGTATTGAGGACAGTGATGGCTGAAAATACATCAACTGAAAAAATTTCAATGTCAGCCATGAGGAGGTCAGAAGGGGGAAGTGATGGAGGAACAGCATCGGAATCTTCCAAGGTGGAATTGGAGGAGAAAGTCTGAGCAAAGAGTTCTGCTTTATCAGTAGAAGAAATAGCTACAGAGCCATCAGAGTAGAAAAGAGGAGGGAAGGATGATGAGATAAAGTTGTTAGAAAGGATTTTGGAAAGGTGCCAGAAGGAGAGGGAAGAATTCGAGTTGGAGATTGAGAGCATTTAGTAAGAATGAAATAATTTTAGCAGAGCATAGAACAGACTTAGCATGATTCCGATTCAGGACTGAGCTGGCTCCGGTACCTTTTGTAAGCTTTGTCGTAGTTGTGGACGGCATTAGTACAAGCGTGATTAAACCATTTTTTTTTTCATTAGTCAAAGGATATTAGAAAAGAATGTGTGCTTCCATACCGAAGAGAATAACCTTTGTAATGGGCAAGACACACTCAGATGGCTCCCGGCCATGGAAGCAATAATCATTCCAGAAAAAATCATAGAGCCTGAGGGCCTCCCAATAAGCAGCTCCAAAGTGCCACAACGACGCTTCTTTGGAGGGTCCACAGGCCTTACTGGAGCGACAGGATAGGTTAAGGTGCATGGTGCAGCAAGATGCCTTAGTGAAAATAAATCAGTTAACTTAGCTTCACCATGATTGCCTGTTATTCTTGATACTTTGTTTATTTTCTGAAGTGCATTGGCATATGCCATCGCAAATGTTCTAAAAAGCTGACATTTATATTTTTCTGTATGTCATAGTGATTAACCATGATTAGGAACAGAGAGTGCGTTAAACAAAAACAGTAATGTTTGTGCATTATATTTTTGAAATCTTTTATTTACAGAACCATTTTTTTATGAAAGTAATTTAATCGTAATACTAATAGTGTAATAGTGAATAAGTCTGGGAGAGATGTATATACATCAAGCTAAAGGTGAATGTAGGGAAGATTAAAGTTGTTATCTTCAAAAGAAATTAAGGCACTGAATCCAATGAGAAGATGGATGATGAGGAAATGGAAAATGTGAGTGCATTTCAGTACTTGGGTAGTGTGATGAGTAAGGATGGAAGTTTGGAAGATGAAGCGCTTGAAAGGATACAGAAGGGAAGAAAGGCTGCTGATTCACTGAAAGCTGTGATTAGAAATATGACGGTGAGCATGGAGGCAAAAAAGTCGCTGAATGACAGTACTGTATTGCGATCCCCACTCTACGGTATGGACGGGAAGCCTGGACCTTGTTGAGTGGATGTAAGTCATGAATGTGAGGAATGGAAATGAGTTATTTGAGAGGAGCATGTGGAGTTACATGGAGGGACAGACTGACCAATTAGAATGTGAAGGATCGTTGTGATGTGGATGTGGATATGATAGAAAGCGTTAGGAGAAATACACTGATGTGTGCGAAGGAGTTGAAGGAGGTGAGAGGGAGGAAGAGACCAATGATGAGATGGAAGGGTGGAGTAGAGAGGTATAAGATAAAGGGGTGTAAGTTGGAGGGAGGGCAGCTAAATGGCATAGGACAGGGCTACATGGAGGTGATTTGTTTGTGGCCACCCCTTGCAGGATTATTATATCATCCTAGAGATACATAGATACAATATTAGTGGTAATAGTTGCTTAGTGGTAGAAGTATTAATAGTACTAGTAGTAGTAGTAGAGCCCCAGGCTAATCTAAACGCGAACCCAGTGGGCTGCAGGCTAAATTCCCCTTCTGCAGTCCACACTCCTCTTTTCAGGGGATAAGGAGGGAAGTGGGAGATGCTTGGATAGCCGGGCAGAGGACTTCCCAGGTACACCAGTGCCACCACGTGGAGGCGTACATCTTCATTATATTATTCCTCGTCCTCCTCCTCCTTCTCCTCCTCCTACTACTACTACTACCATTAGGAGTGGTAGTTGTTGTTCTTGTTGGTGTTGTTTTAGTAGTAGTTGTAGTAGTATTATAGTTATTTTTACTGTAATTCCTCCTCTCCTCCTTGTTCTTCCAGGATGAGCGCTCCCGCCTGATGCGCAGAACGGTCATGCGCTACGTCAACCTTGCACAGACCATCACCCTCGTCATGATCAGCCCCACGGTCAAAAAGCGATTCCCAACCTTTGATCATTTGGTGGAAGCGGGTAAGGGAGGCGCAGATTTGTATTAGTATCAAACAATTGCATTTTTTTCTTTCCCTTTTTTTCTTTTAATTTATTGATGTCTTTTAAATTTCATTCATTTGGTCTTCACTTCATGCCACTATAGTTTTTTCAATTTAACTTGGCCCAAATTCTCCTCCTTTTCCAGGTTATTTTATTTATTTATTTATTTATTTATATATTTCCTTATTTTAGCTTTCGTATCATGTGACTTTACTTCTGTGCCTTTAAGTTGGTCCAGATTTTCCTCTTGCAGCTTGTTCCACGTATCTCAGTCAAAAAAAAAAAAGAAAAAAAAAAAAAGTGATACAGCTCTACATCCTTTCCATAGCACTTCTTCGTGACTAGCGTCGTATCCTAGCGTTGATCCATTGCTAAAAAGGCACTCACAGCGGAGAGATGGCAGTTTTAGGCCAAGTTAGAGTAAAATGGGAGATAATTATTTCTTTCCATTCACACCTCGTTTCTCATCAGTCTTTGGCCTGTGTTTTGGTCTGGTAAGAAAGCTCCCTAACACCTCTTCCTTAACGATTTAGTTATGGATATAGGTGGTTAATAGCCTTTTGTGCGTTGTTTATGCAGTGTGTGGCGATATTGTATGGATTTATGCTGGACGGAAAAGGACAGTATGGTGTAATAAGCAAGATAAATCGTTTAAGAAAAGGTGTTAGGGAGCTTCCTCAACTGACGAGAATACGGGGCACTGTCTATCCTTGTCATAGTCCGCCAATGAGCTACAGGCGAAGTAGTAGTAGTTGTAGTAGTAGCAGTAGTAGTAGTAGTAGTAGTAGTGGTGGTGGTGGTGGTGGTGTAGTTGTGTTGGTGTTAGTAGTAGTAGTAGTGGTAGTAGTAGCAGTAGCAGTAGTAGTAGTAGTAGTGGTGGTGATGGTGGTGGTGGTTGTGGTGTGGTAGTAGTTGTGTTGGTGGTAGTAGTAGTAGTAGTAGTAGTAGTGGTAGTAGTAGCAGTAGTAGAAGTGGTGGTGGTGGTGGTGGTTGTGGTGTGGTAGTAGTTGTGTTAGTAGTAGTAGTAGTAGTATATGGTGGTGGTGCTGGTGGTGATCATAGCAGCAGAAGTGGAAGTAGTACCAGTAGTAGTAGTTACGTGCGAGGGTAAAAGCCCCTCTAATCTCTCGTCAAGTAGTGGCATTTTCTCACATACGATCGCCACAATCCGACCCGACCTGGCCCGACCGTAACGCTTTTGAGAAGCTTCTATCTCAGCAACCACAGGGCCGATCACTGCGTGGTTTGCACCATATGATAGCCCGTTTCTTTAAGATTTATTTTTGACGGGTTTCGTCACACCCCGGCGGTGCACGTGGCACGTGACACGCGCCATGTGCAGCATGTCGAAAATCTTCAAAAGACTGCCGCAGGCCAGACAGTTTGTCCTAAAAAGCATGAAACTTGGTAGGTAGATAGCCATCAATATACTCTAGGCATCCCTCGGGGTGTAAGGCCACATTTCAATGCTTTCGGAGGCGGTGGCTCAATCGGTAGAGGTGGCCTGCAGTCCTACCGGACCCAGGTTCAAATCCCGCTGAGGCAGGAAACAGTTGAAGGATTTGAATTTCATAGAAATCAGACTTTACCGATGTACCAGAAGACCCGCCGACATGTCGTAAAAATACCCCCGCTAATACCAATACACCAGTCCTGGATGAGACAGCCCTAGCATGTATTCAATATGGACGGTGGGTGTTAGCGCCGAAGTGGTGACATGTAGAGGTGTACGGTACGTAGGAGGACTACTGGGCCTTGAAAGCAGGCTGTGAAGCCTATGCCCAGAGTCGAACACATGAAAAAAAAAAAAAAAAAAATGGCCTCTCTAGAACCTCGCCGACAAAGGCGTTTTACTGGTAGTAATGGTAGTAGTAGTAGCAGAAGTAGTAGTAGTAGTAGTAGTAGCAGTAGTCGTAGTAGTAGTAGTAGTAGTAGTAGCAGTAGTCGTAGTAGTAGTAGTAGTAGTAGTAGTAGTAGTATAAATAATAATAATAGTAATAATAGTAATAGTACTGTAGATGGTTGGTAGCCACAGCCGTTGGCGTGCTTAGGGCCAACGGATTGTAATATGAGGGTTAGTGTTAACCTTCACATTACAACTCCAAAAGGTGAAGTGTATTAGCAAGGTTGGTTTTGATCTTCACAATATAATTCACCAATGGATGGAGGTGATTTTTTGTAGTAGTAGCAGTAGTAGTAGTGGTAGCAGTAGTAGTAGTAGAAGTAGTAGTTGTAGTAGTGTCACTGTCACACACCATCACTGTTCCCACACAAGCACCATACGAGTAACAATCATTTTCGTGAAGTAAGTGTCCATCCATTGAGTATATTGAAGGTGACATAGCAGGCTTCCTAACACCTGTCCCTTAGCGATTTGTTTTGCTTACTACATTTGAATTTTCTTTCCTGTGTTGTTAAATTATTTTAATGTCGATGGAGTTCGCGTCATTGGTATTCAAGAGGAATGTTGTTGTTGTTGTTGTTGTTGTTGTTGGTGGTGGTGGTGGTCTTCTGTTTCTTGTTTTTCGTCTTCTTTATTATTATTTATTATTATTATTATTATTATTATTATTATTTTTAGGAACAGTAGTAGTAGTTTTATTTTCTTCTTGCATGGATCCAGACTCGTCTAAAACGTAGTCCCGGTGGACTGCAGGCCTAAGTTCTCCTGAAGTCCACCATCCTCCTTTGGAAGGGTAGGGAAACAGTTGAGGGACGTTTGTATAACCAGGCAGCTGCCCCGTCAGGTTAAATCAGTGCCTCCACATGAAGGCGTTCCTCTCCATTACCATACAAGAGGAACTTGAAGTTTTAGATTCATTCATTTATTCATCACCTAATCCAGTGCTGCCCCATGAAGAGTGCAGGCGCCCGGGGCTAGGCAAGTTGGTCCTGACATTTAAGAGAGTGGCCAGCCTCACTCATGCCTGTGTGGCATTGTCGTGAACATTAAACCCCAACCATCCCTTTGATATAAACCTGCACCGCTTCAGTCCGATTGGGGCTTCTTAATTGCCCACTAAACCACCGGGTGCCAGAATTTGGTTATATGGTTACCACGCACAAACGGTTTCCTGGTGCACAGGAAACCGTTTGCCTTGTCACTCAATGTACAGTCACCCGCTGACAGAAGGAAGAGGAAAGATTGAAGAAAAGAAAGACTGAAGAGGATGGAGAGAAGGAAGGAAGAGAGGAAAAGGCAGGCACCAAGAGCACCACTACATCGAGTGAGTGGATGGTGAGCGCCCCCACCAACCAGGTTGCAAAATAAATCGCTTAAGAACCTGTGCTACAAATCTCTTATTTGCTCATATATAAATCTGATGCAGGGATTCGGTACCCACCTGATTACCGTCTCTCCATCCTGAATGCTAAGTTTTTACCATAGACTAGAGCTACAGTAGGCTGCTAGTCACGAAGAAGTGCTATGGAAAGGTCGTGGAGCCACAGGATTGTCTGTTTCTGCCCCTGAACCAAGAGAAGGTGAAAGTACAGTATCAGAGCATGGAGGATGGGATTTTATAGAACTATCTGTCTCACTCTGTCCATCTGCTTATCTCTGTCTTTACTTATGTCTATCTATTTGTCTGTTTGTCTATATGTATCTATCTGTCTCTTTGTATCTATCAATCAGTTAATCCATCCATCTATTTACCAATCTATTTCTATCTATCTGTCCATCTAAAATTTTGTCTATCTGATTATCTCTATCTGTCTATCGATCTACCTATGTATCTATCAGAGTATATACTTTGTGATTGATTTACTAACTTTTTAATTTTTCCAATTTTTAGTTCTAATAACAGTAAGGAAAAAAAATGGCCTTGAGGTGGAGATGTTGTTTTATGCCCCCCCCCTCTCCCTCTCTCTCTCTCTCTGTAGTTGACTGATTTGTTACATTCTTATTTTTTCTTTCTTTTTATAACGTTGAATGACTGGTAGATAATAATAATAATAATAATAATAATTATCATTATCATTATCATTATTATTATCCATCCATCCATCATCCAAACCTACGTTGCCCCATGAGGAGCGTAGGAGCCCGGGGCTAGGCAGTTGGTCAACATTTAAGATGAGAGTGACCAACCTCACTCATCCCTGAGTGGCATTACGTGAGCAATAAACCCCAACCATCCCTTGGATATAAACCTTCACCGGCTCAATCCGATTAGAGCACAATAATTACCTACTAAACCACCAGGCGCCAAAATTTGGTCATATGGTTACCACCCAGCGTAGTAAATAGTTTCCTGGTGTACAGGAAACCATTTGGGTTGTCACTCAGTGTAGAGTCACCCATAGGCAGACAGAAGAGGAAAGAATGAAGGAATGAAAGACAGAAGAGGGAGTGTAAAGTCACCGGTAGGCAAAAGGACGAGGAAAGAATGAAGGAAAAAAAGATAGATGATGGAAGGAAAGGATGGAGGAGAGGACAGGGCAGACATCCGAGAGCAGCACTACATTGAGTGAGTGGATGGTGAGCGCCCGCACCTACCACACTTTATTATTATTATTATTATTATTATTATTAGAGCATAAAGTATAGAGGAACCCTACCTAAAATTAAATAATAGAAAATGGACATTGTTATAGAAAATGAAAATTAAACTCTTTATGGGAAACTATTTTTTTACTTCGGAGCTTGTAGTAAACGGCAAATAAACTAAATAGAAAAAAAATAGGTAAATAAAAAAACAAGTAAATAAAACATAATAAAAATATAAGAAGGTAATGAAAAGTAATGAAAAGAAGGTATACATAAGCTTTACAGTACTTTTTGCAGTGAAACACCTTAGGCCCACCAATTCAGTTCTTCATCTTGCTAAGCTTTTATATTGATTGATCTGAAATATATATTGTTGTAAAAGGTATACAGAGTATTCATACAACAAAAGAAGGTGGTGGGGCTTGTCACACACCTTCATCAAGTACAGTTATATACAGTTAGTGGTTATACATAATCGTGGGTGTTGCCACACGCCCTTTATCAAATATTTGCAATTGTATATGTTATAAACTATAGGAAATCATAAGACACATTGCATACATGAGTGAGAAGTAGTATTTGAGTAATATATACAGAAGTATATAATAACAACATGAACCCCAGCCTTCGATGATGATATAGCACCGCCTTATCAGTGGATCGTATGGGGTCGGTGTGTGATGGCCGCAGCACCCCTCAACAAGACACCACTCCCTCTGCGTCTCACATCTGCACTAGTTTTAGTTGTTCAGTTGTTTTATACATGTCCTTCACTGGTACACACTGGCGTTTTCTCTTACACTGGCTTAAGTAGTACATTAGTTAGCAACCTTGGCTAGGAAGTGTAAGACGTAGGCTATGAGCAAGTAAGAACTGTACAGTAGTGAGTAACGTGATGAATTTTGACGATAAATATTAGACTGAATGATAACAAGTATTTGTATGTGTACAGTAAATATACTGTACACGTTTGAATGTACCGGTAGTGCTTTCTAGAACTTGATGTACAAGTTCAGGATATTCACGGAGAATGGCAAGTAATAGATTTTCACTGATTAACCATGAAATTTACTCAGTTAGCATTATAAGTTGTCTGTTTCTATACTTAACCATTAGTGGATATTACATTATATAGTGATGCGGTGTGTGACGCAGGAGCCCCACTAACGGCACAAGGTACCGGGTAATCTTTGGTGAATTCTCAATAAAATTTATAACCAAGTCTCAGTCTCATGACAACAGCGTCATAAAGCCCACCTCTTTGCCATATGTTACCTCAGTATTCTGAGATGCATTTATATAGTGAAGGAAGCTAGCACTGCCATTTGCTACGCTAGCATGAAGCCGTCTAGTAATAACAGGACTGACATGACACCTGATCGTACTTTTGACAGTAGTAACACTATATTCACCATTAATATCAGAAAGGTACATAAAGCAGAGCTTTATGATCTAGATCGCCAACCTTTTCATTGAAGGGTATCTCTATATAGGAGGGAATCCATGTGAAGTGGACTTTATGAACTGTGCTATCAATACAGCAGGTGGCTGATAGACATCTGTTGACTATATCATACAGTCTGTGGGAGTAGTAGACAGTAATTCATATAGAATTTCCTGACTGTCAGTAAAGAAATAAACATCCTTAGATAAAGATACAGCACAACCAAGTACCTCTTCTATGGAATATAGTTCAACCCTTGTAGAAGAAAGACAGTCAAGGAGTCTGAAATTACATGGTCCACGTACTGTGTGGAAGATTAGTAATCCCTAATGAATATCCCACACCCAGACCTAGTTCCAGCAACAGACCCGTCACAATGTATGTGTAAAGACTGGTGCCGACTTAATGTCTCCAACTTTGTCATGAAGTGGGATTTAAGTTCACAAGGCAGCCAATTATCCTTGGGAATATGGAGTTTCTCTGTGTTCACAATCACTCTAATAGGACTCCACGTGCCTCGGCCTTGTGTTTGTAGTGAATTAATGCATTGAGTAATTACTGTACATTAAAGTTGCTCGAGAGTTTGTACGGATACAACCGAGGTACTTGTTTGGAGGTAAATGAGGACTGTTATGAAAGTACATTAGGGAGTGTTTTCGTTGCTCGGACCCGGAAGCTTTTATATTTTTCTGTTATGCCTGGGGTGGTAAACAAAAGTTTCACGTTAAATTTCTTTCCTATTGTGTTTAGCCATGTCTCTACTGCGGTATCAACTGTTGCTGAAGTGTAATGGCGGTCACCTCCAACATACGTTCACGTCAGATTTTAGTACCGCTTCCTAACATTACATTTAAACCTAACCTAACCTAACCTAATCTATCAATTTCACCTAACCTTACCTAATTTCATCAAGATTCTAGTAAGTGTTAGGCCGCCATTACAAACGTCGGTGAAACATAGGGAGTATAATGATAACAAGAGGGAAAAGTCAGCTGAAACCATTTATTTACCCTCATAAAAAGTCAGGAAAATACGGAAAATAATTTCCGTTACTAGCAATTGAACTGGTAAGGTCTTTCTGCTGCTTAAAGTGAAATGTATATTTACTGCAAAAAATGTAATTTAAAACCTGGAAAAGATGTCCTGTCCTTCATTCAGTAATGCTTGTAATTTAAAAAGTAAAGCAAGCACCTATTAACAGACTTTTCACAGCAAATCTCTTTATCTCTTTTTTTTTTTTAATAGATTTTAATGAGAAACAACGAACAGAGAGAGAGAGAGAGAGAGAGAGAGAGAGAGAGAATCCCCCGAGCATGAATAAATGGACCTTATAGTTCTACAGGGCAAGGAGACATCATTGGAGAGACCATCTCTCACCAGAAACACGCAACCTGTGAGGGCTCGAACTCTGCCCATGGCCCGAGCAAGATATTTAGATCTTGGACCCAAGTAGATTACCTGGGCTATGGAACTGCCAACCTCATGGTCGTGAAGCGCGAACTCTGTAATGGGGGGGGGGGACCTGGGAAAAGAGATGTCACATTCAATTTCCAGGACTCCATATAATTTAAAACATAGTTTAGACTCATGTTAAAACCTCTTTGTTTAATTCTTGCTTTCATACCGACTCTTTATAGATATAGTAATTTTTTGTTTTCTCTTCTATTTTGTGTTAATACCACTTTATTTTTATTTCTAGGTAAGGACTAATGACAGGCAACAAAAATAAGATAACTGAATACCTTGAGTGACCGTCGTACCCTCCTGCCGATGGTGTGGGCGTGTTGTGATATCTTCACTTATATTTTGTTCTCCCTTGTTTTTTTTGTTTTTTAATTATTTTCTGCGTGTTTTTATTTCTTTGTAAGGTCTAATGACAAACAACGAATACAAAATAATCGAGGACCTTGAGAAACAGACATCGTACCCTCCATACTGGCTGCCGATGGTGTGGGCTTGTGGCATCGTAGCTCGGGCGAGGAGGGAGGGTCGGATCAAGGACGATTTTGCCACCAAGACCATCATCGACGAGATCAACCGCATCAGGGGTCTCTGTGGAGGACTTCTGAGCTATGACTGGATCAGCATTCCTTTGGTCTATACACAGGTACACTCTAAAAAAAATACTACCTCACACTCGGGGTACGATGAGCGAGTTTTGTAGGGCACATTTGAATCTATTAACCTAGTGCCTTAAAAAACAGCACCCAGAATGTTAACTTATGTGCAATTTCGAGTCTTAATAATTACCAAGGATATTATTTACACTTAACTGATCACAGGGCACTTCATCTATCAGGGTGCTTCGTCTTTGTTTCAGAATGATACGTGTGGTATGTGTACGATACTTTTTTGTTGACTGTAAGTTGGGGTAGGCTTTCAGGGATTATGTTTTCGACAACAGTTTTGGTGGTACCGAACTGGATCTCTCCATTTAAATACTTCGATTCTCCTTATATGTATACTTCTTTTATTTTAACTTGGGCTAAAATTTCCTTCTCTCCATATTGAATGCTGAGCTGTAGCAAGAGAGTAATGCTAGAATATGATGCTAGTCATGAAGAAGTGCTGTGAAAACGATGGACAGCCGTAGTACTGTTTGTTACTGCCATTGAGCTACGTTGAATAGGCAGCAACAGGACTAAATTCTGCGCCATGTTAAGGTGAAAAGAGTACTGTATAGTAATAGTACTAGTAGTGGTGGTGGTGGAGGTGATGGCAGCAGCAGCAGCAGCAGCAGTAGTAGTAGTAGTAGTAGTAGAGGCAGTAGCAGCAGTAGTTCTACTACCACTAAGAATAGTAGTGATAGTAGTAGTAGTAGCAGTAGAAGTAGTAGTAGTAGTGCTAGTAGTAGTTGTAGTAGTAGTAATAACAGTAGTACTAGTACTAGTAGTAGTAGGAACATCATGAAGTTTTTGACAAAAATGAAGCTCAGGATGAAGACCACCATAGAGGAGTGCATGAAAGAGGGAATCATCCAGGTATTATACGTCCCCAGAACGGTAGTGACACAAACAAGGAGGAAGCAGAACAGCCTCACAGGTCTGTGCGAGAAGGTCATCCCACAAACTGGATGGACAATTCCAGGGAAAATGCAGCAACCTGGGTGAACATATATAATAAAGTAGTTGGATGGTCGTCAAGTAACCTTTTTGAACCTTCCAAATGCAATGCTACAGCTGACATGATCAAGGAAATCACTCGCCTGATAGCCAATTACAACAATAAATCACCCATTGCCTCGTTCTCTCTTAATGTCCTTGCATTAATACCACATCTCTTCCTCAACAAGACCCGCCCAAGAGCTAGCACTGCAGAATATATTAAGGCCATCCAAAGGCGGGTTGAAACATGGAAAAGAGGTGAAATCGACAATCTACTTGAGGAAGCAAGGGCTTTGCAGATGAGAATAAACAACCGAGATAGAAGAAATCAGAATACCACGATGTTGCAAGGATTTTTGGCAGCAAGATGAGACAGAGGAAGGTCTTGATGGCGACGAGATCTCTGTCAAGTGAATCACCAAATGGAGTACTTGACCTGACAGAAGAAACAATGCAACAACTAAAAGAAAAACACCCTACTGCACGACAAACAAGTGCCCAGTCAAAGCTTGACGGGAACTACACCCCACCCAACCCCATCATATAATTATGATATAGTGGGGCGGAAGGCAATGCACACACAGGGAGGGGCAGGACCGTCAGGCCTGGATGCAAAATCTTGGCGAGTAATCCTCAGTAACATCAAGTTTGGGAAGGCAGCAACAGACCTGTGTAACACCATTGCCTCATTGGCGAGGAAGCTGGCTTCAAGTCAGTGCAATAACATCGAAGCACTGACGGCTTGCAGACTGATCCTCTTTGATAAGAATCCTGGATGTAGGCCCATCGGGGTGGGTGAAGTCTTAAGACGGATTATAGGAAAATGTATCATGGAGGTGTGAAAGATGATGCGAAGCAGGCAGTTGGCAACCTCCAAGTGTGTGCAAGCCAGCGGGCAGGAGGTGAGGCAGCAGTTCACTCCATGAGGAAAATATATGAGGAAGAGGACTGTCAGGCAGTATTATTAGGTGATACCTCAAACGCATTTGATTCCATCAACCGGGAGGCAATGCTGCACAACATCAAGGTTAAATGCCCAGCATTTGCCCAGTACGTGGAAAACACCTACAAAGAACCAGCAGACCTCTACATTGTGGGTAAGACAGCGGCTCACGATATCGGTGTAATCCAGTCCACAGAAGCAACTACCCAGGAGGACCCCGTTGCCATAGCTATGTACGCCCTGGCGATGACAGTGCTGCAACAACAGATCAAATACGAGGCCACCAATGTGAAACAGGCAGCCTATGCAGATGATCTCACAGGTGCTGGCAAGATGGAGGATGTGAGGAAATGGTGGGACCTTGTAACATCTCATGGCCCTGAAATAGGTTACTACCCTAATGCAAGTAAGTCCATCTTGATCGTGAAACCAGCTTATTATCAAGAAGCACAGGAGGCCTTTAGAGGCATAAACGTGATGTTGACTAAAGAAGGTCAGAGGCATCTAGGTGTTGTTGGCACTAAGGAATTCAAAGACAAATATGTGAGTGATAAGGTAAAGACATGGGTAGAAGAAATTCATGTAATATCTAGCCACGCAAAAACAGAACCCCATGCAGCATACAATGCGTTTACCTATGATGGCACAAGTGGACCTTCATTGTGAGGACCATACCAGACATCGAGTTGCTGCTACAACCACTGGAGAATGCTATCAGGGATTCATTCCTCCCATCACTATCAATGGCCACATCCCCACACCAGAAGAGAGGAACCTTCTAGCACTACCACCCAGGATGGGAGGCCTTGACATTATAAATCCAGCAGCCGTGGCAAGCTACGAACACAGAAATTCACTCAGGCTCACCGAATCCTTGTCACAGAAGGTTTGCGCCCAGGTTGAGACGAGTGAAATCGACCACCAAAGGCAGAAAGACATAAAGACACAGACACGCAAGGAGCGTGAAGCAAGACAAAAGGACCAGCTGCAGCACATAATCGAACATCTAACACCAGACCAGTGCAGACGAGTTGAAATTGCACAGGAGGTTGGGGCATCGAACTGGCTCACAATCCTGCCTCTTAAGGCAAAAGGCTTCCACTTCAACAAAGAAGAATTTATTGATGCCATAGCCATGAGATACGGGTGGCCAATAGAGAACCTACCTCAACACTGTGCCTGTGGCACTGCCTTTGATGCAAACTATGCAGTGATATGCAAGAAGGGAGGCTTTGTTTGCATCCGACACGATGAAGTACGCGTCCTCACTGCCAAAATGCTGCAGGCAATATCTCATGATGTCACGATTGAGCCAGCTCTGCTACCCCTGGACGGCGAGCACTTCACCCACAGAACAGCAAACACATCAAATGTTGCAAGAGTGGATGTCAGTGCTCGAGGTTTCTGGACACGTGGGCAGAGGGCGTTTATAGACATCAGGATATTCGATCCCATGGCAACATGTCACAGTGAACTGTCTCTCGAAGCTGCACACAAAAGGAATGAACAAGAAAAAAACAGAAACTGTCAAGAAAAGATCCAACATGTGGAGCACGGTCGATTCACTCCCCTTGTGTTCACGACATCAGGTGGGATGGGTCCAGAGGCTGTGAGATTCTACTCGAGACTGGCAGTGGTTCTTTCTGAGAAGAAATGTCAATCGCAGAGTTCTGTTATGGCCTGGATGAAACGTCGACTGTCATTTCCCTCATGAGGTCTGCACTTCTATGTCTCATCAGCCCTCAGACCTGTCTCTCTGGCAGGTATGGATTTCGAAGCTACTGTGGTCGAGAGTCGCATAGACCAGCGACTCCAGTAGTTTATGTCTATATTTACACTATAAAATATCAATAAACATAAAATAGAGTAATAATAGAAAGAGTAGATGGTTGGTAACCACAGCCATTGGCGTGCTTGGGGCTAACGGATTGTAATATGAGGGTTAGTGTTAACCTTCACATTACAACTCCAAAAGGTGAAGTTTATTAGTAAGGTTGGTTTTAATCTTCACAATATAATTCCCCAGTGGATGGAGATGATTTTACAAAATGATAAAAAAAAGTAGTAGTAGCAGTAGTAATAGTAATAGTAGTAGTAGTAGTAGTAGCAGTAATAGTAATAGTAGTAGTAGTAGTAATAGTAGTAGTAGTAGTAGTAGTAGTAGTAGCAGCAGCAGCAGCAGCAGCAGTAGTAGTGATAGTAGTAGTAGCAGTAATAATGGTTGTAGTAGCAGCAGTAGCAGCAGCAGCAGCAGTGGCAGTGATAGTAGTAGTAGCAGTAATAATGGTTGTAGTAGCAGCAGTAGCAGCAGCAGTAGCAGTGATAGTAGTAGTAACAGTAGTAATAGTAGTAGTAGCATCAGTAGCATCAATTGCAGCAGTAGTACTAGTAGTAGTAACTGTAGTAGTAGTAGTTCCACATTCTGTACTGTGAACCTGGCGGACTGCAGTCTGAAGCTGCCTTTTTCTGGCAGTCCACCATCCTTCTTTTTGAGGGATAGGGAGGTTGATGAGGGACGTTTGTATAACTTGGCAGTGCATTCATCTGGATAAATCAGTGCCATCAAACGAAGGCGTCCCTCTCCACTGTCAAGAGCATAGCCATCATACTGATTATCTATCTGTCTATCTATCTATCTATCTTTCTATCTGTCTGTCTGTCTGCCTATTGCCAGACGGCTTAATCCCATAAAGGGTGACCACAAACAGTCTCCGTACAGCTCTGTCCTCTGTCATTTGGCTGCCTTCCCTCCAACTCACATCCCACTCTTCCAGATATATTTCCACTCCATCTCTCCATCTCATCCTTGGTCTAACCCTCCTCCTCTTCCCCTACAACTCACTCACATACACTTTTCGAGTCAGCCAATCATTCTCCATCCTCTCCACACGTCCAAACCATCTCAAAGTATTTCTCTTAACACTCAGGCACATCCATATCAACACCACAACGCTCCATCACTACCTCAAGTCTGTCTGTTTTTCCACGTAACTTCGCATAAAAGCATACATACACATAAATACATATGCACTCACATACTCTCTCCTAGTCAATCGCTCATGCTCCACCCTCACGAAATATTTCTCTTAACACTTTCAGTCGTGTCCACACCACTATCATGACGCTCCTTCACTTCCTCAAATGTCTCTCCGTCTCTCAACGTAACTGCACATAAAATCATACATACACATACATATATATACACTCGCATACACTCTCCTAGTTAGTCTCTCATCCTCCCTCCTCTCCATGCAGGTTGTGACGCTCTCCGTGTATTCGTTCTTCGTGGTTACAGTCATGGGCAGACAGTTTCTCGACCCTGCACAGAACATCCCCAACCACCAGGTACTGTGTTTTTCCATCTGGCTGTCTTTTTGCCTATCTATGTATCTATCTATTTCCTTCTTTTTTCCATCCATTCATCTATCTATCTATCTATCTATCCATCTATCTTCCTGTCTTTCTGCCTATTTGTCCGTAAAATTATCTTTGTCAGTCTGTTTTTTCCCATCCATCCATCCATTCATCTGTCTCTCTATCTGTCTATATATGTCTATTTATCTACATGTCTATCTGTCCGTATATCTGTCTTTGTCAGTCTGTTTATCTGTCAGTTTGTCTATATATCTATCTATCTGTCTATTTGTCTTTCTATCTATGTATCTATCTGTCCGTCTACATAGTTATGCGTCTGTCTGTCTGTCTGTCTGTTTGTATGTCTGTCTGTCTATCTTTCTATATATCTATATGTTTACCTATCTATCTGTCTACCTGCTTATCTATTTGTCTATCTATCAATCTTTCTCTGTGCTGTTTGATTGTCTGTCTGTCTGTCTGTCTGTCTCCATCTATTTACAGTATATGTCTGTCTATCTTTCTGTAAGCCTGTCTATTTATCTATTTATATACCTATCTATCTAACTACCGAATTATTAATCTCTGTCTATCTGTCTGTCTGTCTCTGTTTATCTGTCTATCTATCTATGTTTGCCTATATTTCCATCTGTCAGTTTATCTATCTCCAGATGAGTTTATCCCATAAGGGGTAGCCACAAACAAATCGCCTTCATGTCATCCCTACCTCTGCCATCATTCCTTTCTCTCTCCAGCTCACACACGCCCTCCGTGATACACCTCTCCAACCCATCCCTCCATATAATCCTTGGTTTCTTCCACTCCCCTTCCCTCCCGTCACCTCACTTTACTCTCTTAGTCCGAGTCTCCTCCATCCTCTCCACATACAGTATCACAGTTGCTTTACAGAGCTATCGCCTCATTTAATAATGCTTGTTTTCATCATTTCATTCTCCCATATTTTGTTTACTTTGTCTTTTTAGTTAGTTCTTTTCCGGGGAGGGGAATTAACCCTTCGCCAACCCACTTGTTGACACGAAGGATCACGTGATGATTGGTTGTAAGGCTGCCATCCAAGGTATTAAATGATTTCATGGCTTACAGGAAATCATTTGGATTGCCAGTCAATGAAGAGTCACTCTGGAGTAGTGTATCACTACAGTGAGTGAGAAGATGATGGGCTCCCCCACTGACCACCACTTGGTGGTGGTGAAAGTCAAGGTACAAAATGCGATGGATGAACAGAAGGAGAGAAAGACAGGAGACCGTAGTCCGTACAAGGAGGGTAGAAAGGTTTCAAGAGGATTAAAAACAAAAAAAAAAAAAACAAAACAAAATACTCGTATATGAGAGAAGTCGAGGAACGACTGGGTAAATAAGATTTGGAGCAGACGGGGGAGGTGGACGGTGTGTGCAAGACCTTCACAAAAGAAATCTGTGCAACATGTCAGGTGGTGTTTGGGGTAAAGAGAAGACGAAAGCGGGGTCAAGGAACAGCTTAGTGGAATGAAGAGGTGAGACAAGTTGTGAGCAAAATAAGAAAGCATATAGTGACCGGATGGGAAGCAGAGGCATGAAGAAAATTGAGAGACGGAATACAGAGTTATTTGTAGAGAGGAAGAAAGAGGTTAAAAGATTCGTAAGAGAGAGTACCAAGAAAGTGATTGGGGAATTAGGAAGGTATTTGAGTGTAAAGTGCAGGGAATGTAAGAAAATGTTCTGAAAGGAAATAGAGTTAGGATGATGGAGAAGTTAGTAGGGGAGTGAAAGACAAAAACGGTAGGTTGGTATTGGAGGAAAAGAAAGCAGATGAAGAGAACACTTTCAGGAATTGTTAAACGTGGGGAATGAAAGTTATGCGAGTATAAGTAGCAGGGAAATGGCTGGAAGAGAGAGGGAGATGAGAGAGGAGTAAGAAATCAGTAGGATGGAAGAAGTGGAAGGAATGAAGAAAGTCAAAATGGGGAAAGCCTCTGGAAATGATGGGGTGTGTGGTGAAATGCTGAAGCATGGGGAAGAGATAGTAGTAGAAGGGATATGGAAGATGTGTAGGTGAGTCTGGGGGGAAGGCAGAGTCCCAGAGGATTAGAAGTAATGTATAATTATTCCCCTGTACAAATGAAAACGGGAAAAACAAGTGTGTGGTAATCATAGGGGCATTTGTCTTCTTAGAGTAATAGGAAGAGTATATGGAAGGATATTTATTGATTGAGTTAGGGAAATAACAGAAGAATTAGTTGCAGAAGAAAAGGGAGCTATTAGGAAGGGAAGAGTTTGTGTAGATCAGATATTCACCTATTACTCTGATTTAATATTTCCTTTCAAGTTGAACTCTAGACTGATGTCAATATAAATTAATAAATAAATAAATATATATATATATATATATATATATATATATATATATATATATATATATATATATATATATATACTGTATATATACCTACCGATCTGTCTCTCTCTCTCTCTCTCTCTCTCTCTCTCTCTCTGTATGTCTCCCTATCTATCTATCTATCTATCTATCTATCTATCTATCTATCTATCTATATATATATATATATATATATATATATATATATATATATATATATATATATATATATATATATATATATTTTATGCGAGGAAGAAGGAACCAAAGGCCATGAGCCGGCAATAAGAGTTCCCTCCAAGAGAAAAACAAAATACGAGAGAGAGAGCCAGATTCAAGATCCACTGATTTCGAGATGCCTGGACACACTGCGTTTGAAAGACTGGAGATCATAGGCAGCAGGAAATACAGACAGAGGGACAGTTTCAGAGCTGACCTGTTGCATAAATGAAGGACTGGGAGTAACGGTTAACTCTTGCATTAGAGAGTTGGACAGAAAAGGGATGAGATTTTGCTGTTAGACGGGTGCTACGCACCCGTCGTAGAGGTGGAGGAATGCATGCAGACAGTTCAGAGGAGCAGTGACCATTAAAGTAGCGATAGAAAAGAGATAAAGATGCAACAGTGCGGCGAAGAGACAGAGGTTGAAGGGAGTCAGCAAGAGGAGGAGAGTTAATGAGACGAAAAGTCTTTGACTCCACCCTATTGAGAAGAGCTGTATGTGGGGAGCCTCCCCACACATGAGAGTTGTACTCCACACAGGGGCGGATAAAACCCCTGTATAGAGTCCACAATTGTGCAGGGGTAAAGAAAGAATGGAGTCGGCTTAGCACACCCAATCTCTTGGAAGCAGATTTTACAAGAGATGTAATATTATCTTTCCAAGATAAGTCCCGAGTAAATGAAACCACAAGCATGTTCAAGGATGATGCAGGATAAAGCTGAATATTACTAAACATTAGTGGGTATACCTGTGGAAGATTTTGACGGGTTGATAGGCGTAAGAACTGAGTCTTAGATGCATTAAAAACAACAAGATTGTTTTTACTCCAGTCAGAGATACGAGCCAAGTCAGACATTAGGTGTGCCATAGCCTCATCCCTTGCTTGTTGAAGTAACTGCTGAGCTGGGCGTTGCGGGAACCGAATGGAAAGGTGAAGGGTGGAGTCATCAGCGTATGAGTGGATAGGGTTAGATGTACAACTTAGAAGGTCATTGATGAATAAAAGAAAGAGAGTTGGTGATAGGACAGAGCCCTGAGGAACACCACTGTTGATAGATCTAGGAGAAGAACGATGGCCATCTACAACAGCGGCAATAGCACGACCAGAAAGGAAGCTAGCAATGAAGGCACAGATAGAAGGATAGAAACCGGAAGAGGGCAGTTTGGAAATTAAAGATTTATGCCAGACTAGATCGAAAGCCTTTGAGATGTCAAGTGCAATGGCAAAGCTTTCGCCAAAGTCCCGAAAGGAGGATGACAAAGAGTCTGAAAGGTAGGTGAGAAGATCGTCAGTGGAGCGTCGCTGACGGAACCCGTACTGACGATCAGAAAGAAGGTTGTGATAGGAACGATGCCTTAAAATTTTTCTATTGAGAATTGACTCGAAAACTTTATATATATATATATATATCATATTCTTATTTCATTACTCAGGCATTTCTTCATCCTTGTTGTAACTAGACTCCTTATCCGTGTATTTCGCAATTGTATCAGGAGAAACAACGCTTGTTAGTTGGGGAAATTTTTTTACCATGATTAAATATTTCCTTTCAAGTTAAACTCTAGACTGATGTCTGACTTGGCTCGTATCACTGACTGGGGTAAAAATAATTTTGTTGTTTTTAACGCATCAAAAACTCAGTTTTTACACATATCAACCAGACACATTATTCCACAGGAGTACCCACTAATGTTTAATAAAATCCAGCTCAATCCTGCATCATCCTTGAACATGCTTGGGGTTTCATTTACTCGGGACTTATCATGGAAAGATCATAGTGCATCTCTTGTAAAATCTGCTTCCAAGAGATTAGGTGTGCTAAGCCGACTCCGTACCCTCTTTACCCCTGCACAGTTGTTGACTTTATACACAGGTTTTATTCGCCCTTATTTAGAGTACAACTCCTATGTGTGGGGAGGCTCCCCACATACAGCTCTTCTCAATAGGGTTGAGTCAAAGGCTTTTCGTCTCATCAACTCTACTCCTCTTCCTGGCCTCCTTCAACCTCTGTTTCTTCGCCGCACTGTTGCATCTTTATCTCTTTTCTATCGATACTTCAATGGTCACTGCTCCTCTAAACTGTCTGCTTGCATCCCTCCACCTCTACGACGGGTGTGTAGCACCCGTGTGGCAACAAACTCTCATCCCTTTTCTGTCCAACTCTCTAACGCAAGAGTTAACCATTACTCCCAGCCCTTCTTTTATGCAACAGGTCAACTCTGGAACTGTCTCCCTTTGTCTGTATTTCCTACTTCCTATGATCTGCAGTGCATCTCGAAATGAGCGGATCTTGAATTTGGCTCTCTTTTGTATTGTTATAGTTTTTTTCTTGGAAGGAACGGTTTGCGGGCTCCTGGCCTTTGGTTCCTTCTCTCTTGCATAAAAAAAAGTGTGGAAATGTAAGTGTGCTCCTGCCCTACAGGACATTTTCTGTACTGCTCAACAGGCGTCATTTTCAGAAGAAGCTAACCTAGGTCTGGTAAGAGAGTGGCCTGGCTCCTCTCCGGCTCTATGACCAGTTAGGAGGCAGGCTTGATACGGACGGGATCTGTGTTTAGCTAGTCAGAATAGACACCCGGTAATTTACATCGGAATTTGGACTGACCTAAGTGGACTTGAAGGACGAATACATCCTAAGGTCATTAGTGGAAATGTTTCTAGAGATGGGAAAGAGGTTGTATGCGGCCTTCATGGCTTTGGAGAAAGTATATAACAGAGTGCATAGACAAGGAATGTGGAAAATATGAATAATACAGTATATGGAGCAAATGGGAAACTGTTTAATACCGTGAAGAGTATGTGTGAGGCCACAAAGGCTGCAGTGTGTGTGAATGGTGAACTCAGTGAATTTTTCTATCTGAATGTTGAATTGAAACAGGGATGTCACGTGTCCATGGTTGTTCAGTGATTATATATATGGGGTTATAAAAGAGATACAAGGTAAGGCAGTGGACGTTGGAACAGCCATAATGAGAGAGGGCGGCGTTTGGAAACTTTTTGTTCAGTTGTTTGCATATGATAGTGTATTGTTAAGCGAAGACGAAGGGGAACTGCAAGGCTTGGTGAATGAGTTTGGGAGAATGTGTAAGAAATGGAATCTATAGGTGAATGTAGGGAAAAACAAAGTTGTGAACTTTGAGAGAAATGAATTCACTGGTTGTACAGTGAGGTTGGATGATGAGGAAATGGAAACTGTGAGTGCATTAAATTACTTGGGTAGTGTAATAAGTAAGGTTGGAAATTTGGAGGATGAAGTGCTTGAAAGGGTACAACAGGGAAAAAAATTGCTGGTTCTTTGAAGGCAGTGATAAGAAATGGGAATGTGAGCATGAACGTGAAAAAGTCGTTGCATGATCGTATTGTGATACCGACTCTAATATATGGCAGTGAAGCTTGGACATTGTTGGAAGGACACAAGAGTGAGAGCAGTGGAGATGAGTTATCTGAAAGGAGCATGTGGCGTTACAGGGAGGAAGAGACCGATAAATGAGGAAGTGAAGGAGTGTTGTGGTGGATGTGGATGTGATAGAGAACTTAAGGAGAAATACTTTGATGTGGGGTGGTCCATGTGGAAGAGAGAGAGAGAGAGAGAGAGAGAGAGAGAGAGAGAGAGAGAGAGAGAGAGAGAGAGAGAGAGAGAGAGAGAGAGAGACTAACGAGGAGAGTGTACGTGATTGAGGTAGATGGGAGGAGAGGGAGGAAGAGACCGAAGATGGGATGGAGGGATATAGTGGAGAGGTATATGAGAGAGGGGGGTGTGATCTACGGGTAGGGCAGCAAAATGGCAGGGGACAAGGCAACATGGTGGCGATTTGTTTGTGGCCACCCCTTACGGGATGAAGTTGTCTGGTACATGGATAGATTTTCCTTCAGTCAGTTTTCATTCATTTTCCAAGTCTATTAACACTTCTAGACTTCAATTCAAACATACGATTCTAATTTTTAAAGCACATTGGCCCTTACTCTCGTCGGTTAAGGTGGTCCCCCTAACATCTCTTCCTAAGCAACTTATTTTCCTTATTGCACCTTACTTTTCTTCTCCGTCTTACATGAACCCTTCTAATGTCACCATACTGTGCGCAGATAACACAAAATGATACTGAGCAGCCACATAGAAAATAAATCCCTAAGGAAGAGGTGTTAAGGAGCTTCCATAGCCAACGAGAATACCCACATCAGCGATAAAAGCATGAGAGGGGACAGGATTTTTGTTGTCGACTGTACGCAGTTTTTCTTGATGTTACACACTACAACCTCCTGCATTTCCTGTTTTTTTTTTTTCTTTTTTTTTTATGCCATAGCTCAACGTTTATAAAATTCTTCCTTACTTCTTTCCTTCCAGGTGGACGTGTACACCCCGATTTTCACCGTCCTGCAGTTCTTCATCTTTATTGTTATTAATAATAATTATTATTATTATTATTATTATTATTATTATTATTATTATTATTATTATCATTATTATTACCATTATTATTATTATTGCAGTTGTCGTTCCTGTTATCATAGCAAATGCATAAGTGAACACAAAGCATTTAAAAATTCCACATATAGTTCTTTAATTCTTTCCCTTCACGATGGCTTGTACCGTACATCCCGATCTTCACCATCAGGCAGTTCGTCGTCATCATCATCATCATCATCAATATCATTTTAATAATAATAATAATAATAATAATAATAATAATAATAATAATAATTATTATTATTATTATTATTATCATCATCATAATTATTTCTTTCATCTATTCATTGTCTTATCCAGTGGTTCCTCATGAGATGCTTAGGAGCCCGGGGCTAGGCAAGTTGGTCCTGACATTTAAGATGAGAGTGACCAGCCTCACTCATCCCTGAGTGGCTTTACATGAGCAATAAACCCCAACCATCCATTGAATATAAACTTGCACAGACTAAATCCGATTAGAGCTCTTTAATTACCAACTAAACAACCAGGCGCCATAATTTGGTTATATGGTTACCACCCAGCATAGTAAATGGTTTCCTGGTGCACAGGAAACCATTTGGCTAGTGACTCAGGGTAGAGTCATCCGTAGACAGAGGGAAGAGGAAAGAAGGAAGGAAAGAAAGAAGGAAGGAAGAGAGGAAAGGGCAGGCATCCAAGATCAAGAGGCATTTATTATTCTTATTTCAGTTGTTACTGTTGTTATCACAGAAATACGTCAGCGATCACAAAAGCCATTAAAAATCCATTCCCAATTCTTTGCCTTCAGATTGACTTGTATATCCCGATCTTCACGTTCCTGCAGTTCTTCTTCTTCATGGGCTGGCTGAAGGTGGCGGAGTCCCTGGTTAATCCATTTGGTGAAGATGACGACGATTTTGAGGTTAACTGGATGATTGACAGGAACCTGCAGGTTGGTGCACACAATTTTACTTGAACCAGGCCGAAAATTGACCACTTGTGAGCTTTCGGCCACAAAGAAAATAAAAATATCGCAGCCGATAATTTTCTTAGTATCAGCATAAATTACGTTTAAAACTGATGAATATCATGTGAAAAAACTTTAACGTAATATTAAGTACGTGCTGAACAATGCTATACTTCGATCTGCCACCAAATAAGGAAAATAATAAGCATTTTCTTTTGTTTTCAAACATTAGGAAAAGATGGATGGTCTTCGATATCAAACTTTCCTTTTTACGGTAAAATGGAAGCATAATGTTGCTCACCAAGTACTTAATATAATGCCAAAGCAATTTTTACTCGATAGTTTTCCATTTTCAACGCAGTTCGTACTTAAACACACACACACACACACACACACACACACACACACACACACACACACACACACACACACACACAAAATCAGTGTCAATATTTTCAACTTCTTTATTACACAAACTCGCAAGTGATCAACTGCCACCTTGCCATCTTGAATGTAGAGCTTTAACAATAGATTAACGCTGGAATACAATGCTAGTCACGAAGTTGCATGGAAAGGATATAGAGTCGTAGCATTGGCTTCTCCGGCCACTGAACTGCGCGAAATGCAAAAGGACGAATATCTGGGCCAATTTAAAGTGAAAGAAGTATAGAAGCAACCATCCATATTGTTCAATGAGCGACAAAAGTTTGGTATATTTTTTACTAATATGTTTCTTACCTACTTCAAGGCCCGTTGTGGTGTTGATGTGAATGTGACTGAGTGGTAAGGGAAATACTTTGGGATGATTTGGCCATGCGGAGAAGATGGGGAATGAGAGACTGACTAGGAGAGTGTATGTGAGTGAATATGTATTTTTTTAATGTGGAGTTGCGTGGAGAGACAGACAGACAAGTGAGGAAGTGCAAAAGAAAGTTGTGGTGTTGACTAATGTGAGTGAGTGTTAAGAGAAATACCTTGAGTTTGGCCATGTAGAGAGGATGGAGACTAAGAGACTGACTAGAAGAGTGTGAGTGTATTTATATATGTATACGCATGTATGTTTTTATATGCAGGTACACATGGAGAAACAAACAGACAAATGTGATTGAAGGTATTGAAGGTGTTAAGAGAAATACTCTGAGATGGTTTAGCCATGCGGAGAGGGTGGAGAACGACAGACTGACTAAAAGAGTTTATGTGAGTTAGGTGGCGGGGCAAAGAAGGGAGAGACCAAGGATGAGATGGAGGGATGGAGTGGAGAGGATGGAGGATAAGAGACTGACTGGAAGAGTGTATATGAGTGAGATGAAGAGGGAGAGGAGGAGGATACCAAGGATGAGATGGAGAAATAGATATGAGAGATAGATGAGCTTTTTTTTTTTTTTTAATGTTGTATGGGTTTTCCTGGTTTGCTATCTTTGTCTCTGACGTATAGGACAGTTACTGGAAGTTAATTATTATCTTCCCTATTGCAAACAGCCTCATAGGGACAAATGGGTAGGTTGTTGCTTGCTTTCCTTTGTACAATCGCCTCCACGTATAGGTGGTACAATTGGTGGCGTTTTGGAGATTACGGCCTGTATTCTTGTCGGGTAAGGTGGTTCCCCAGCACCTCTTCCTTACCTGTTTAGTTTTGGAAGTGGCTGCATAATATCCTATTGTACGTGAATTCATGCATAGTATGGTAATGTTAGAAGGATTTATATAAAATGTAATAGGACTATAAGGTGTAATAACGAAAAAAAAATTGCTTAAGATAAGGTGTTTGCAAAGTTCCTTAACCGATGAGAATACTGGCCTATATGTGACATTGGTATATTTGTTTACATCTAACGTTTGCTATGTTAAAACAACCTCGTTATAGTAGCCAGACCAGGGTTGATCTGACACGTAAATAAATACATTGGTGCTACATCAGACCCGTAACAGGCCATTCTATGTACTGCTTATAACGGGTGTCAATTGTATCTAAAACTGGACGAGGTATCCAACACCTACCTAAATGTTTTCATGTCTCTCCATAATCTCCATATTTTTATCATCTACCCAAAACAATCACATTCTTTTTGTAGAAGATAAGCAAAAGAAGGACACACACACACACACACACACACACACACACACACACACACACACACACACACACACACACACACGCATCCATACACCAGTTTACACGTGTTCTCCATTCATTAAACACTATGCAACAATTGGACTTGCAGTTAACATCAATAAAACGAACGACTCTCGACCACCAAACATCGTACTAAATCGTGGACGAGGCACAAAATAACTACCAAAAGTTCTCCACATCTTTCAATAATCAATCTATCTGTCTACGTGTTGTTCTATCTATTTACATATCTGCTTATCATCTATCAGTCCATTTATCTATCTATCTAACTGTCTATCTATCCCTCTACCTATCTCTCCGTCCAAGTGTCAATCAATCAATTTATCAGGCTATCTATGTTTATTGCTAGACGCCGTAATCCCTTGGGGGGTGTCCACAAATGATTCACCTCCACGTCGCTCTGCTCTGTCATTAAACTGCCCTCCCTCCAACTCACACACCCCTCCCTCATATATATATCTCCACTGCCTCTTAATTAATTCTGGACGATGTACACAGCGACTACCAAAAGATCTCCACATTTTCAATAATCTTTCGGAAATTTCGTTTATTTCTATATCTGTATTCTACCTATCAAAAAAAAAAAAAAAAAAACTAATTCTGTTAATAAGCATAACTCCACCCCAGCTTCCCCTCCTACAGGCATCAAACTTAGTCGTGGACGAGATACATAACTATATGATCTTCACATCTTTCAATAATTTCTACATTTTTTCCTACATAACATATTTGTGGGAGGCTGTGGCCGGTAGCTGAATTGGTAAAGAGATGGGCCTTCAGTCCTAATGGACCCAGGTTCGAATCCCGGCTGGGGCTGGGAACAGGTTGCGGATTAGAATTTCATTACGGCAGACTTTACTGATCTGCCAGAAGGCCAGCCGACATGTCATAAAAATTCTCCCGCTAATACAAGCACACCAGTCCTATATGAGACAGCCCTAGCATGTATTCAATATGGACGGTGGGTGTTAGCGCCGAAGCGGTAACATGTGGAGGTGTATGGAATGTAGGAGGACTACTGGGCCTTGAGAGCGGGTTGTGAAGACTATGCCCAGAGTCGGACACATAAAAAACAAACGAACAAACAAATAAATAACCATCAGAGGCCTAAAATCTACCCCACCCTCGACTCCCACAGGGATAGTTCTTAATCATGAAAGAGGTACACAACAACTTACAAAAGTTCACACTCAATAATTTCTACGTTTTTTTTATCCTACCTGACAGAAATGACCATCATAAGCCTAAAATCTACCCCATCTTCCCCTCCACCAGGCATCGTATTTAATCGTTGACGAGGTACACAACAACTACCCCAACTTGGTTCAGGATATCCACTGGAGTGAGGTGATCCCCCAGGGTCTGCCATATACCATAGCGGCGGAGCAATTTCGTCGTGACCCACCTCAATGTTCTACAGCAAATATTGAGGTACCGGAACCACAGCAGGAGATTCTTCCCCTTGTTGAGGAGGAGGGAGAGGAACTGCTGTCACAGGTAAGAATATGACAGAGAGAGAGAGAGAGAGAGAGAGAGAGAGAGAGAGAGAGAGAGATTTGTGCATCGCGATTTGGTGTGTGTGTGTGTGTGTGTGTGTGTGTGTGTGTGTGTGTGTGTATACATCTCCATGTATAATATCGCGAAGTTCAACAAGAGCTTAGAGAACTGAACTGCTGTTTGAAAAGATAAGAATTTGATCCTAGATTTAGGAAGGGGAAAAGGATAATTTGATGGTATTTATTATGCTTATCTCCTTACACTTGCTTGCGTGTAATATATCGTCATCTTGCCGCTTCCAGATTTTATTACTGAATTTTGGAGAGATTTCTTGTGTTCACAGAATTAATGATGTGTTTCCTCTAGTTCAAAAAATCATACCTTAACTGATAAGAGTCTGTAGGTAATAAGAATAAATGGAAAAAAAAATCGGCATAATATTAAAGGCAGTAAACAGACCTTACTGATGTTCTGTAAGAACCACTGACATGTCATAAAAACAACCACTCTAGTGCCATAACCTAGGTCCTTGCATGTATTCAATGCAGACAGTGGCATTGGTTTCATGGTGGTGGCACATGAAGACCTGTGGCACTTAACCCCTACAGCTTCACTGACGGCTATCGCTGTCACAAAGCAGGCGTTTGGGGTGACTCAGATGATAGCAATAGCCACTTTACATTTCCCGTCAGCATTTGAACTCCTACCCAGTTTCTGTGGTGGTCAATGAGTGACACCGGCCTCTAGGTGGTGCATAGGTGCCCAGGCCAGTTTCCTGTTTGTGTTGTGTTGAAATATTCGCCCCGCACTTGTTGTGGCACGGGCAAACGTAAGAGCCCATCAGGAAAAAACGCAAACAAGCTCTCAAATTAGAGCGTAGCGGGGACGGCAAACTGGCGAACGAGGGAAAGGCAGCAGAGGCAGGGGAAGGTGCGATGGCTGGTGGTGAGATCGGTTGCCCGATGATCGACGAGTCAGGGCGGGGCTTGACGGTAGATGGTGAGGCCGGCTGCACGATGGTCTAAACGAGGGCAGGGCTGGACGAGAGCAGGGTAGACAGCACGGCGCCGATGGAGGAGGCGCCGGCGATCTCAGGTGGAAACCGCCCTGATGCTGCCCTTAACCCCCACGCCCCTAATGGAAAGGGCGAAAAAGACTCGCCCAACTCTCCAGCAGCAGCAGGTGGAAGCACAGAGGGGAGGCCCAGTCCTGGTCGGCAACAAGGGCACAACCCCGGTCCAGATCGTGGCAGAGAGAGGGTCGTCGATTGGGTATTCGAGAGCGGAGGAGCCTCGATCTCCTGGTGGACAGACCAGGCCACTCCCTCAGATGGAGAGGACAGGCCAGTCCCTCGGCTGGTACGGCTGCTGTGGAGAGCTGGTCCCGCCGGGAGGTCTTGCCACGACGAGAGATGGGCTGCGAGTGCCAGTTTCCTGCTTGCCACTGTAGTGTAAACAAGGGTGAGTTCTGAATCCGTTTTCCGATATTCTCCCTTCCGCAAGTGGCCACCCAACCCCTTCCACCTCTTCCTCTGCCTAGCCTCTCACTCGACCAGGCAAGGGGTTGAGTGATACTGAGATTGGATGTTGTCATTATCAGGTGGTCAGACGACATCCAAGAGGAGGAGTTATCACGTGGTGTGTGACATACCCTGGCTACCCTCCTGTGCCTCCTCCCAGAACTCCATGCTGCCATTGGAGAGTGAATTTGACGATCCCCTAGTGCCTGCCAATGATAATCCCTCAGTGTCTGCTGACATCCCCTCCCCTCCTTCCTTAGGAGACTTCTCTAAGGCATCACTCTCTGATGCCAAGTGTACTGATCACTAATATATACTGATGGAAAAAACACAACCACTTACAAATAATAAGTGATAAGTGACCAGTACATTTAAATTTAAGAAGTTTATGGATATATGAGATATTTGAAAGAACTGTCATTATTAATACATTTCAAAGCAGAATAATAAGTGGACCTGATATAAAGGGGTGTCCACACTATAACTTGGTGAAGGGCACAAGATATGCATGGTAGCGCTGACCCTTCAATTTACTGATATCCAAATTCTTGGCTTCTGAGAATTTCCTGTTGTATTTTCTGGGAAGGAGAGTAGGACCATGCAGGAGGTCAATGAAACACCTTCCTGTAGATGTTGGTCCTTTATTTATGTACTGCTTCTCCATACATGCTAGATGACAATAGGGAGATTGGACTTGTTCCAGGTCTGAACAAGGCTTGGAAAATACTTAGAAAACCAAAGAATGGTCATGCTGGACCCCAGTGTCAGAAGTAAAATACTCTGCCAGAACTTGGTTAAGTCTACTTCCAGATTTATATTGATGAAAAGCGAGATTTTCTGGTTAGGTAGTCTGGAAGTTTCTCACTGAATCTTGATGTTTACCGTAGTCCCGGTACGAGTCAGAGTTGCCAGTTTGCCTGCTGTGTATGAGCATAGTTGTTTCATTAGTTATGCATTATTTTTGGAGCCCTTTTTCTTTATAATGTGATTATTTGTTAAATTATTTAACTTAAGTTTGTATGCTAAAATAATTTACAGTGTTATGTAATGAAAGAAAACTCTGGCATGTTTTGGATGTCTCCGAGTTGGTAACTGTTGTAACCGTGCTCCCTCAGGAATGCACCAGAATTGCGGAGAAACTTAGATCATTCTAAAACAATGCAAGCTTATATACGCATGGGGAAGAGACTAGAGCAAGTTCAGTCAGTTTTCAGTTCAGTTTGAGTGTAGTTCAGTGTCAGCGCAGCGCAGTATATTTTCGGTACTTGTGAAAATAGTGAAGTGTTGCTGGCAAACAGTGAAGTGTTATTGAAGTGTGTATATCATTGGTACTTGAGAAAATAGTGAGGAGTTGTCGTTAAGCATGAAGTGTAATTGCAGTATATCTTCGGTATTTGTGAAAACAGTGAAGTGATGTTGGAAAGCATTAAGTGTAATTATTTGGAAAATAAAGACAGTGAACTTAAGAAGCCAGTGTTTATATACAATGCCTGAGCTGATCTTGTGTGCTGTACACCGAAAGGTTGACCACAGGAAGAACAACTCACTGGGCAACGTCCTCCCTATACTGTACTACTGCTGTTGGAGCCTGTGGTAGTGTGGAACGGGCAACTAACAGTGGTGTCAGGAGTGAGATCATAAGTGCTGCAGTGAGTCTAACCTTCGACATGGAGGCAGAAGGTGTACAGACGAGAAGTCAGGCTAGGCAGGAGGTGTCCCTGGCTGCAGTTATAAAACTTTTATATGCTTAAAAAAAAGAACTTAAAGAACAATTACAAACACAATGTGTACAACTACGGGGACAGAGTGAAGGACAGAAAGAACTCAAGGAACAATTACAGACACGGAATGAAGGACAGAAAGAACCCAAAGAACATTTACAGACACATAGTGAAGGACAAAAAGAACTCAAGGGACAATTACAGGCACAAAATGAAGAAATCAAAGAACAATTGCAAGCACGGAGTGAACAAATAGAGGCACAATGTGAAGAACAAGACAGAATGATATGAACAACTTCAAGAGATATTACGGGAGCAACAGAGGGAGTTACAACTGAGGACGCAAGGACAGCTAGATGCTTTCCTGGGGCAAATGAAGGTAGAACAGCAACAGCTTGAGGAGGAAGATAATGCCAAGCTAGAACAACAGAAGTATGAGGTAAGCAATAATGTGATGGAGTGCAGAGCACATGTAGATGACCAGTTGAAGCATGTACAGTAAGTGGGACATTTTAGCTATGAGTGTCCAAATGAGAAGGAAAAGGGTAAATTAGTGAAGGCTGGTGACAAGAGGCAACAAACAGCCAGTTCTTCCCAAGCAGCCCCACCATCGAGGAAATACAGGAGAACCCTGATGAATAGTGTGCGAGAGGACAGAAGAACAGACAGCAAGCAGCGTAGTTGGAATGAGAATTTTGGCAAGAGATGCCACTGTACTGTTGTGACAGGGCAAGCGTCAGATGTATAAGACCTGAAGAAGATGTAGATGGAGAATGAAGATTGACAACCAGTGCTTGAGTGGCTGCAGCAGAGTACAGTGCGACCATACTGGGAAGAGGTTTCTAGATTCAGCCCTGCGACCATGAGCTACTAGAGTCAGTGGGATCTTCTTTGTTTGAACAACGGACTTAGGGAGCATCAGTCGGAGGCACCTGATGGCCTCGGCAAGTATTGGCAACTGGTGGTTCCGAAGAAAATGAGGTCTGGGATCTTGCATGAGTAATAACCAGATCACTAGTGGACACTTGGGAGTGAAGATAACTCTAAGCCAGGTGCGACAGAGGTTCTACTGGATTGGCATGCACCAGGATGTTGAAGAGTGGTGTCGGGCCTGTGATGTATGCTGTGCCAGGAAGGGACACAAGAAACTTGGTTGCAGCTCTCTTCATCTGTACCAAGTGTGTACACTGATGGAACGAATCGCGGTGGACATTGCTAGACCTCTGCCCCTACCTGAAAGAGGAAAGCTGTATATACTGTATGTGTCACCATGGACAACTTAACAAAGTGGCCAGAAACCTATGCTATCCCTGATCAAGAGGCTATGACTGTTGCTCAGGTGTTGATTGATTAGATTTCTATCGTTTGGGATGCCAAGAGCCACATTCAGACCAAGGTAGAAACTTCGGGTCTGCTGTGTTCCATGAATGCTGCAAGTTACTGGGGATCAAGAAGACTGGGACGATCCCAGTAAGGCCACAGTCAGATGGGATGGTGGAGAAATTCAACTGGATCCTGAGACAAAAACTGGCTAAGTACTGCTTAGACTTAGAGGGACAAACGGAATGGGACCAGAAATTATCTGCGTTGCTGATGGCATATCGGTCTGCATCCCATGAGTCTATTGGCTACATCCCTGCAAAACTAATGTTGGGCCACGAGTTACGCTTATCCATTGACTTGTTAATGGAATGACCACCTGGTGAAGAGCTGCATACAGACACCTCCAGCTATGTGAAACATCTTCAGGAAAGGCTGGTTGAGGTAAATCATCAAGTGCGAGGAGCCCTTAAATTTTCAGGAGAGGTGATGAAGTGCAAGTATGATGCCAAGGAAAGTAAGGTGGGCCTCAAGGATGGTGACCAAGTTTGGTTATACAATCCTCAGCAAAAGAAGGGACAGTCACCGAAGCTGCAGAGCCCATGGGATGGGCCTTACACTGTGTTGGACCTCCTATCAGACGTAACATATCAGATTCCGGGAGGCAGGAATTCTCGCCCAAAGGAAGTCTCACTTGGCAGTACCATGGGCCAGGACAGTACAGCTGGGACATCTCTGAGAAATCGTGCTCTCCCGCAGCCGAGGATGTTGAGGAGGACCAAGGAGCTTAAGTACAAGAGGATGGTGACAGTTTCCCAAGGGAAGAAGTGAATCAGGAAGAGGACCAAGACCTTCCAGGAGAAATGGACTGTGTGGAGGAGCAAGGACGTTGTCAGAAGTGGCACAGATGAAGACCTAAGAAGTTGAAGGATTATTTTATACATAATTAGATGTTTCATTAGGATTATGTCTGTATACATTGTGTAGTTTTGTCGAGACGACAAAGAGCTTGGGAGGGGGTAGTGTTGAGAAGCAAGATTTTCTAGTTAGGTAGTCTGGAAGTTTCTCACTGATTCCTTATGGTTAACATAGTCCCGGTACGAGTCAGAGTTGCCACTTTGCCTGTTGTTTGTGAGTGTAGTTGTTCCATAATTTATGCATTAATTTTTGTGCTCTTTTTCTTTATAATGTTTCATTTATGTGATTGTTAAATTATGAAGAATAATTTAAGTCTGTATGCCATATAATTTACAGCGTTATGTAATGTACGAAAACTCTGGCATGTTTTGGATGTCTCTGAGTTGGTAACTCTTGTAACCGTGCTCCGTCGGGAATACACCAGAAGTGTGGAGAAATGTAGGTCGTTCTGGAACAATGCAAGCTTATATAAACATGGGGAAGAGACTAGAGCAAGTTCAGTCAGTTTTCAGTTCATTTTGCATGTAGTTTAGTGTCAGTGCAGTCCAGTATATTTTCGGTAATTGTGATAATAGTGAAGTGTTGTTGGCAAAGAGTGAAGTGTCACTGAAGTTTGTAGATCATCAGTACTTGTGAAAATAGTGTTGTTGTCAAGCATTAAGTAACTGCAGTTAGTAATGTTTGTATATCTTTGGTATTTGTGAAAATAGTGAAGTTGAAAAGAATTACTGTAAGTGTAATTATTTGGAAAATAAAGACAGTGAACTTTAGGAGGCAGTATTTATTTATGATGCCTGAGCTGATCTTGTGTGGTGTACACCAAATGGTTGACCATGGGAAGAACAACTCACTGGGGAATGTCCTTCCTATACTGTACTCCTGCTGTTGGAGCCAGTGGTATTATTATACTTTAATGTGAAAAAGTAATACTTTTCAAAGGAATTTTTCAAGGAATTAGATAATGCCCCTAGGTGTTAGGGTGATACTGCATAGTATAAGAGTTTGTCACCTTACTGCATGTATAAAAAACAGTTTTTAATATCACGGTGGTGTACGTGATTGGCTGGCCTGATCCCAGGGCGTCAAACTGCTGACACCAGCTATTCCTGCCTCTCCTCACATACAGCTGCGCAGTACTCTTCTCATATCTCACAATTCCCATGGCAGATTTCACTTTCAAAACATTACTAACATAGGTACAATACAGTCAAAGCATATACCTTTTAGGGGAATAGAAGTCGGTGCACAAACTCATAATGGGACTAGGAGAAGGAAAGCTCCAGGCAGGAGGCTGTGATCCTTATCCCGAGAAATCAAAACACACAGAGATGCCAGGCATCTCAGGCTGGTAGTATTAAACTACCTCTTCGCACGGGCAAGCTCTTCGTCGCGGCAGCCGTAGTTTTAAAGCGAAGAGGTTCCTCGTACGGAGCGCGAAGAGGTCTCTCGGGGTTGAAAGTACTGGAATGTGAAGCAGGAGCATCACCCGCCTCTTCCCAAATATCTTCGTATGTTTTTTTTATCCTGATATATTCATGTAACTAGTTAGTACCTTAATATTCACGAAATGCATTTTCAATTTTTTAAAATGTTTGTTATCATTTTTTTGTGTGATACTATCTTTATTTATAGATTTTTAGGAGACTGGTGCTACCCATTTATGATCAAACTACTGCTACCACAATAGAGCTCCTGCTACATGCGCACAGCCCAGTAGTTGACTTTTATCATTCCCAAGTTACCTGTGTCTCATACAGTGGTGATCCAGGCAACTTCACAGCTTATTTCCGAGAGCACTTTATGTAACAGACTTGTAAACCATTCCACTTTTCACTACTGTCTTCAGAAAGGCAAGCACGTGGTATATTTAAGGCCGCGGTTAGATTACTGCCATCGCCGCTAAATTTTAGCTGCCGTAATCCTAATCATTTCCTTTTTACGGTAGCCATAACTTAACCTAAATAACCTAACCTAACATATTTCTAACAGCAGAAAAACCAAACATGCCCGCTAAATTCTAGCGGTTGAAGCTGAACTGTAGCAGTATTAACCTAACCTAACTAAAACTGACCTGACCTGACCTAACCTAACCTATTTCTAACTTAACTGAACCACCAAACCAAACAATTTAATTCTAGCCGCCGTGATCCTAACCGTGGTATGGATTACGGAAGTCGCCGCTAAATTCTAACTGCCGTAATCCTAATCACTGCCTTAAATTATACCACGTGCTTACCTTTCTGAAGACAGTAATGAAAAGTGGACTGGTGTACAAGTCTGTTAGATAACCTGACCTGATCTAAACTAACCTATTTCTAACCTAACTGAACCACCAAATATACTAAATTCTAGTTGCCATAATCCTAACCACCATTGGACCCCCTCTCAAGTATTAAAGTATCAAGTATTAAAACTATTTCCTACCATTGGACTGATTCGGAGACGTTGTTTATCAGATTTAGCATATTATTTTCGCAATATATCACACGAAAGAGTAAACATAAAACAGATGACGGCAAACATGCGCTCCTCCTGCGTACCAGTCTCACGATTTCTCTCCCAGAGAGCACCCCCGCAGCATACCAACCCTTCCGTAATCTCCTTCTGGGAAGAGGCTGTTCGGCCGGGGTTTAAAGATACCAAACTGGGAAGAGCCTCTTCACGAAGATGCTTCGCGAGAAGGGGAAGAGGTTGTTAAATACTACCAGCTTCATTGTCTTCCCTCACCAGTGTTGCCAACTCCCCCATTAGGAACTATTATGATAAAAAAATTTTAAACTATATTTTCTTTTAGAAATGTGGATAAATATCACAAAATATATTGGAACTCATTGGTAATATATTAGCCTCAAGTGTCGTCTTTCAACTGAAAAAAAATAATATTGAATCGATTTAAAGAATATATAACATCGTGGTAAAATTGTATACAAACATGGGGTATTACAGTGCAAGATGCACTGTAATATCCCTGGGGGTAGGGAGGTTTCAAGAATACTCCCCCAGTATCCCTGCTTGTCGTATGAGGCGACTAAAAGGGTTGGTGGTGGGTTAGTGCCCCACCGTGTACAAAGAACTAACTAAACAAGCAAATAAAGTGCCTTGGACCAGGACGGACCATACGTTGACGACTAAGGAATGGGCAAAGGACATTCTAAGGGTGGGAACATGGAATGTAAGAGGAGTGAATGATGAAGTGAAGACGAGAGAGATTGTTCAGGTGCTTAAGGATGCAAGAGTGGATGTATGTGGACTGACTAAAACTAAATGGAAAGGTGAAAGGGTGAGAGAATGGGAATATGGTTTAGGAATACGAGTATGTGGGGAAGTTAGTGAGAATGAGAGGGCAAGAGAGGGAGTATGTCTGATAATAAGCAAGAAGTGGAAGGAGAATATAAGAGAGTATGGAACAATGGGTGCAAAGACTGTATGGGTGAGGATGGAAGTAGGTATACAAACTTGGGTGACTGTATGTGCGTATGTGCCGACAGAGGACCGAGTGGCAAGAGTGAAAGATGAGTTTTGGGCAAATGTAGAAGCATGTATGGACAAGTTTAAGAGGAGCGAGAGAGTGTTTTTGATTGGAGACATGAATGGCAAAGTTGGGAATGTACGAGTGAATGGAGTGGTTAATCAATGGGGTGTGCCAGCTGAAGAAAATGGGAATGGTAGTGTTTTGGACATCTGTACTGGTAAAGGGTTGGCAATAGCCAACACCTTCTTCCGGTATAAGATGATCCACAGGTATGGAAAGTCATGAGGAGGGTGGACGGTGAACTTGTTGAACGAAAGGCAATGATAGATTACGTGTGTGTGGATGAGCAAATGAGAAGAAAAGTGTTGGATGCAAGAGTGTGGAGAGGATGGGGGAATGGAATCTCGGACCATCACTTAGTGATGGCCAAGGTAAGGCTGCAAAGAAGATGGGTGAAGAGACGAAGAGGAAGACAGAAGGAAACAGCTCCTGTGAGAAGAGTGGAGATGTTGCAAGAGAGTAAGAAAATGGCAGAGTATAAGATCATAGTGGATGAAAGATTGGGAAGGTATGAGTTAGAGCAGATGGAAGGGGTGGAAGATGTATGCAAGATATTCACTGAAGAGATAGGCACAGCGTGTTAAGTGGTTTGTGGAGTGAGGAGCTGCAGGGTGTGCAAGGGACAGCATGGTGGAATGATGAGGAGAAACCAGTTGTGGAACAAAAATAGAAGGCATATAGTGAATGGCAAGCGAATAGGGGTAGGGGAGATGAGAGAGAGAAGAGAGAGATGTATATGTGAGCAAGAGAAGGGAGGTGAAGAGATTGCTGAAGGAGAGTAAGAAGAAAGTGGATGAAGAGTTTGGGAGGAATCAGAGTGTAAAATGGAGGGAGGATAAGAAATTGTTTTGGAAGGAGGTAAAGAAAGTAAGACAGTGTGAAAGGAGAAATAGTAGGGGAGTGAAAGATAGGAATAATAGAGTGTTGGTGGAGAAGAGAGAGAAATTGAAATGGAAAGAGTTGAGGATTTGTTCAATGTAGAACGTGAGAGCAGTGCGAGTATAAGTGACTGGGGAATGTCTGGGAGCAGAAGAGAGGAGGGAGGAAAAGATCAGTAGGGTAGAAGTAGCGGAAGCAATGAAGAAGATCAAGATGGGAAAGGCCCCAGGAATTGTTGGAGTGTGTGTGGTAAAATGCTGAAGTACGGGGGTGAGATTGTTGAGGGGTGGATATGGAAGTTCTGTAGATTGGCTTGGGAAGAGGGAAGGGTTCCAGAGGACTGGAAATCAGGTATAAATGTTCTTTTATACAAAGGAAAAAGGGAGAGAGAAATATGTAGTAACCATAGGGGTATTTGCCTTCTTAGTGCGACTGGAAAAATATGTGGTAGAATACTTATTGATAGGGATAGGCATATAACAGAGGAGCAAATTGGAGAAGAACAAGGGGAATTTAGGAAGGGAAAAGGGTGTGTAGATCAGATATTTGTTCTAAGATATTTAGTGGAGATGCATCTAGAGATGGGAAAGAAAGTGAATGCTGCCTTCATGGACTTGGAGAAAGCTTATGAGAGAATAGATAAGCAAGATATGTGGAAGGTATTAAGAATATATGGAGTGGAGGGGAAATGGTTGAGTGCTGTGAAGAGTATGTACAAAGGAGCTAGGGTTACGGTGCGAGTGGGTCGTGAGCTGAGTGAGTTCTTTGATCTCTATGTGGGACTGAAACAGGGATGTGTGGTGTCTCCATGGCTGTTTAATGTATATGTGGATGGGGTTGTAATGGAGGTGCAAGGTAGAGCAGTGGATGTGGGGGTGGCTCTAATGAATGAGGGTGAGATGTGGAAGATTCTGGTGTTGCTGTTTACTGATGATATGGTACTGTTGAGTGAAGATGAATGGGAGTTACAAGGTTTGGTGAATGAATTTGGGACAGTGTGTAGGAAGAGGAATCTGAAAGTTAATGTGAACAAGAGTAAAGTTATGGTGTTTGAGAGGAATGAAGTCACAGAATGCACAGTGAGGTTGGATGGTGAGGATATGGAGAATGTGAGTGCATTCAAGTACTGTACTTGGGTAGTGTGATGAGTAAGGATGGAACTTTGGGGGATGAAGTGCTTGAAAGAGTACAGCAGGGAAGGAAGGTTGTTGGTTCACTGAAAGCAGTGATGAGAAATAGGGATGTGAGTAAGGAAGTTAAGAAGCCACTGCATGATAGCACTGTGATCCCTACCCTGACGTATGGAATTGAGGCATGGACCTTGCTAGAGAGGAACAAGTCAAGAGTGAGAGCAGTAGAAATGAGTTACTTGAGAGGAGCATGTGGAGTGACATGGAGGGACAGGTTGACGAATGAAGAAGTGAAGGAATGTTGTGAGGTGGATGTGGATGTGGTTGAGAAAATTAGAAGAAATACACTGAGGTGGTTTGGACATGTGGAGAGAATGGAGAATGAAAGACTGACTATGAGGGTGTATATAGGTGAAGTGGAGGGAGGGAGAGGGACGGGAAGATCGAGGATGAGGTGGAGGGATGGTGTTGAGAGGTATATAAGGGAGGGGGGAGTGAGTTGGGTGGAGGGCAGTCAAATGGTGGATGACAGAGCAACTTGGAGGCGTTTTGTCTGTGGCTACCCTTCGCGGGATTAGGGCGTCGGGCTATAGACAGATAGATAGATAGATGAAAAATGCAAAAATATTATTAGCATTTATTTTCATCCTGTACACGAGGCTTGGGCGGGCAAAGTCATATGCAGATTAAATGCCGCATTTCAGCTGTCCAGCCTCCTATGTGAAGGCAGTGCAGAGGCTTCATGTCTCCACCACACACATTGACCAGCCTGGTGATCAAGAGATATGTCCTTACCCCCTGGACGTTCATCTGTGCTCTTAGTACCTCAAGGGTGACCACATGGGCACCCACAGTAAGTAGCATTGCCTCCAAGCATTCCCCATACATTGCTGCATGGTGAGTCATCACCCTCTGATTTATTTAATTCTCCCTCCTTGCCCCACCGTTCAAGAGTCTATGCATATGGGCGTTCTGACAGTTCAATATACTGAGGTGTACATGGTGGATATGGCCGTTGCCCCAGTTCCCATACGCCACATGTGGGGACAGTGAAAGCTTTTGTGTGGGAGGAGGGGGAAGGGTTTAAGTCCTTGGCAGCTGCCTTTGGTAATTCTGAGGCAAGTGTTCAGGCAGATTATCTGGGGACAGCCAACTCACACATCTGGAATTTTTTCTCAGCATTTTTTTTTTTTTTTTCGTTGTCCATGATGGGTTACCAGTATATCTCCCTGTGCTGGCTCGACCTCCCTTCCCACGGCAGATTGAACATGAGGGAATAGTTTGCTGTAGAGGTTGGTGAATTATACACATGGCTAGCTTTGACTATGCTGATGGAACACATGAAAATGCATTCCATACAGGACTATTCGATCATGGACGATCTCACGGCCACATCTGTCTTTGAAAAATTCATGATACAGGACAGATACCTTACCACACTATGATTTCTACACTTTCCCCCAACCTTGTAACCTGCACCCAATGGCAAACTGTGGAAATTTTTTCCAGCTCTGACAATGCTAAAAGGAATCTTACACCAGGTTTTCTGGCCTTTCCAGAAAATGGTGGTAGACAAGTCACTTGCTTTGTTCTGGGTATGACTGGCATTCATTCAGTACATGTCCTCCAAATATCATTTTGGCATCAAATTCTTTGTTGTTTGTAACTGCAACACTGGATATGTGCTGGAGTTTGTTGTGTACTCAGCATCAGATGTGGATATCCCTAGTGACGATCTGCACGGCTTCTCAGGTGCCATTGTGAAAGTGCCAATGGACAAGTACTTCAGGGTTAACCACATTCTGTTCACTGATAGCTTCTACATGTCCCCAGCTTTGATGAAGCTTCCTCTTGGACATGGGACAGGAACCTGTGGCACTGTTAGGCTAAATAGAAAGCACAACTCTGTCTTCCCCACGAAGACAGAGAAGGTGGCTTTACTCACCAGGAAGTGTGGTAGCATGTTGGCCATCCAATGGCATGGCAAGTGGAAAGTCAAAATGATTACCACATTTCTCAAGGGTAAAATACAGGCCACTGGGAAGCAGGAACACAGGGCCAAGAACCCATGATCTGGTCTGATGCCCTCAGTGATTACATCATCATTATGTGGCTTATAGATAAGTCAGATATGCAGACCTGTGCCATCAACTGTGTCAGGAAGTGCTGTAGGTGGCACAGGAATGTGTTCCTAAACCTTGATATCACTGTGATGAACACATTCATAAAGTTTAGGTAGGTTGCTGGCACAGGTGTTTCTGTCCATGAATTTGAGGGAGAACTCGTCCATGAGCTAACTTGCAGAGCATGGACGTGTTCAGTCAGCTGTACCAAGGAGACAGTGATGCTGTAATGCCTAACAGGGTCACCCAGACAGACTACGTCTCTCATCACTGCATGGTGAACCTGGAGTTACACACCTGCGGGGAAGAAAATTGCACAGGCAGTACCATTTCTGCCTGAACTGTCAGTGATGGCAGCAAGTCAAAAGAAACACACTACCAATGGTATGAATGCAAGATGGCCCTGAATGCGTCTACAACTACCACACTGAGGTGAAGTACTAGGCACTGAAATGTGGGAAAATAGTGTATAGAGTGATTTTACTACATAAGAGTTTAGAATATAAGGAAAAGTATGGGTATAGGAAAACGTCCTCTGATTATGGTGTATGTGAACTCGCAGTACAAGTGCAAATAAGTGTTATAGTAATATAGTACAATATGCGTACAAAGGAGTTGTGATAGTATACTAGAAAATATTTTGTGCGGCAGTTCCTCTAGTGCAGTAAGAACTTAGCCATGTAAGTGATGTTATTATATAAGAATTTAGAATATAGGGAAAAATCTGCGTATGAGGAAATGATCTCAGGATACAGTGGAAGTGAACTTGCAATACAAGTGCCAATAAGTGTTGCAGTAAGACAGTGCAATATATGTACAAATTGGTTATGTTTTGATAGTAAACTACTGCTTGTTTTGTGCAGTTCCTACAGTGTAATAAGAACTTAGCAAAGTAAGTGCTTTAGAAAACTACAGGGAAAGAAAGAAAACGACCTCAGGGATTGTTTAAGTGATATTACATGGACGGGAAATATACTCAAAGAGAAAGCGAGATATCATTATGCAGCAAACGATTTGTAATAAACCTTAGAATTTCTTTTCTCTCTCCCATCCCACCCATCATAGTGTGCAGTGTTACTCTGGAAAGGCCAGAAAAATGGGCCAATAAACTGAGCTAGCCACACATAAAAGGGGTGGTGATTCATTTATGTGGCAGTGGCAGGGACAGTAGAGAGGAGTGTCAAGGTCGAGTGGCTCAAGGGGGAGCGTGAGCGAGTGACTGCAATTAATCCTCATCTGGTACAGGCAGGTGCTCGGGCTGTGTGCTGTAGCTGCTGACTCACTCACTTGCATGAACACAACCTTCGACGACCCCCAAGCTGCCTCCATTCATCACCTCCTACAAGGCCTCTATATAGAGACCTGAGGACACTGGCAATGGAGGGATTAAGGATTCATGAGTAATCTGGTCTTTAATTGAAAGTTCTACATGCTGCAGATGCAGAGTAATTACGGTACTGGTTGAAAATGGCCTATTTTTCGAGAGAAGAAACGCATACGAGAAGGGCTCGGCTTGTAAAACCTTTGAACTTTAGGGGTTCTGAGGCCTGCTGGTTCCCAAAGGAGGCCTGCTGCCCAAAGTCGGACTTCTATGTATGTCAGTCTAGTCACTACTACTACTACTACTGCTACTACCACTACTACAGATATTTCTACTACTGGCATCACCATCTGCTACATTTATATTTCAGGCAGAATTAGAGGCAGGTTCAGTCCAGTGCTCAGATCAGCTCAAGAAGTCCAAGACAGGCTCCTACACCGGTCTACGTCGCCCCTCCACGCTCACTATGCTCCTCAGCAAAGTTATACCCAGCGCCAGCCAGGAGAGTGTGCAGCAGGAGACGTTAACGAAGAACGGTGAGAGAGAGAGAGAGAGAGAGAGAGAGAGTACGGCATCAAGTGAGTAAATGATGGACGCCCCTACCTTTCACCAGTTAATTTAATTTTTACAGTTGGTTCCTTCTCATTTACTGTTTACGGAGGCAATGCAGTAGTATCATTTTGACGGCAACCGCTTCAGTTTGAGGATATTGATTCCCTCCCTCCCTCTCTCTCTTTCTCTCTCTCTCTCTCTCTCTCTCTCTCTCTCTCTCTCTCTACCGCAGGGGACTTTAATCAGTTTCAGGGAGAAGTCTCGAATGAACGTCCCCCTCACTACCTTAGTTCCTTGAGAATTTTAACACATTATCTGTGAGTTCCAAAAACAGACCAATGGATTAAAATAAAGTAAACCAATAATACAAAACCCATAGAATAAGCCAACAGAATAAACCCATAAAATAAACCAATTGATCAGTATCAACAAATTAAAATAGAATAAACCAATACAATAAAACCAGTTGAATAAAGCCGATAGAATTAAAACAGTGGAATAAAAAGAATAAATCAAATCCTATAGAATAAACCGACAGAATAAAACCAGGTAAATCAAACATATAAAATGAACATAAAAACAAGAGAAGAACCACTAGAATAAAACCAATGGTATTTTGTGGGTATTTACTTCTCAACTTCGTTCCTGTTGCTAAGCGATCCATCTGATCAAGCAAACCCATCGACCGCAAATAAGCCACTGTTCCTATTGGGTTGTCCTAATATTTTCTTACACCGTTGATGCTGTGTCTGCTTCTTAGGCCGGTATTCTCTGTTGGTTAAGGAAGCTCCACAACATCTTTTACTAAGCGATTTACTTTAATATTACTCCTTACTATCCTCTTCTGTCCCATTTCATTCTTTCCAATACCACCATATTTAGCGCTGATACGTAGAACTTGAAATTAGATAGCCAATATACGAAAATTGAAAAGGATCAGGTGCTGAGGAGCTTTCTTAACCGACGAGAATCCGGACCCTAGTGTGGCATGTGCTGTGCAGTGCTTCACTGTGTGTGTGTGTGTGTGTGTGTGTGTGTGTGTGTGTGTGTGTGTGTGTGTGTGTGTGTGTGTGTGTGTAGTGCTCCATTACGTGTGTGTTATGTTGAGTCTGTGTCACTATGGTATGCGCCATGCAGTGCTTTATTATGTGTGTTATGTAGGTGCGTTAGTGACATGTGTTGTGCAGTGCACCCTGATACGTTGTGTTGTGTCTGTGGGTAAGTGTGGCATATGCTGTACAGTGCCCCATAATATGTTGTGGCTGCTTGTGTGACGTGTGTTGTGCAGTGCTTTTTTATGTGTCATATTGTGTGTGTTTTAGTGTGGCATGTGCTGTATAGTGTTCCATTATGTATTATTTTGTGTGTGTGTGTGTGTGTGTGTGTGTGTGTGTGTGTGTGTGTGTGTGTGTGTAGCATGTGCTGTGCAGTGCTCCATTATGTGTGTGTGTGTGTGTGTGTGTGTGTGTGTGTGTGTGTGTGTGTGTGTGTGTGTGTGTGTGTGTTTTTGTTTCGCATTTGCTGAGCAATGCTATGTATTATATTGTGCGTGTGTGCGTGGCATGTACTGTGCAGTGCTCCATTATGTGTTTTGTTGTGTGGGTCTCTTCTATAAGCAGGGCACGTGATAGTTGTAAATAACAAGATAGATATATTGCCAAGAAATTTCACCCATTTACAGCGTCATTTTTTTTTCTCTCTCTCTCTCGTCTTACAAAATCTGCATACATTTTCGCATACCACACTCGTATTAATTGTATCCATTAGTCACTCTTGTGCAACTGTCTGGAATAAACCAACCTAGTGCTGGCAATTTCTCTCTTTACCTTTATCTTCTCTTTCTGTGTCTGCCCTCCTCTCTTCCAACTTGCATCTATGCTGTCAATTTGGATTACTCTTCTTTCCTTTTCAGGTGACTTTGCATTGAGTGACAAGCCTGATGGGGTCTTGTAAGCCAGGAAACCGTTCACAACGCTGGGTGGTATCCATATAACCAACCTGCACTTGTTTCTTACGTGTCAATAAGTGGGATAAAACAACTAAGTCAAAGACAAATGGCCATCCCTTACGGGATTATAGCGTCTCGTTATAAATAGATAGATTTTCTGGCAATGCTTCGATTTCTTCATCATCATCATCATCATCATCATCATCTTCTTCTTCTTCTTCTTCATCTCTCTCTCTCTCTCTCTCTCTCTCTCTAAACTGAGTAATGAATAAGGTGTCTGGATAATTGGTTTCCTGAATAATTACAGGAGACAATGCAAATAATTTTAAAACTTTTATTTAGTTTTATGAGATTTTTCCTGTTTTAATTTTTTTTTTCCCCAGTGAGCAGCACATCGTTGCAGCGTCGTCAGCATCACCTGGCAATGAAAAGGTCAACGTCCAAGTTTTCTTCAGGTTCTCAGACCAACTACCCAAGCTTGGATTCCCTGTCTGACACCACCACCATCATTCCTGTATGTGTCCATAAACCTAACACTTAAATATAATCTAATTGCACCTAACCTAACCTAGCCTAACCAAACCATCATTCGGGTATTTAGATTTCCATCCATCCATCATCCAATCCTACGTTGCTCCATGGGTAGCGTAGGAGCCCGGGGATAGACAAGTTGGTCCTGACATTCAAGATGAGAGTGACCAACCTCACTCATCCCTGAGTGGCATTATGTGAGCAATCAACCCCAACCACCCCTTGGATATAAACCTTCACCGGCCCAATCCGATTGGAGAGCCATACTTACCCACTAAACCACCAGGTGCCAAAATTTGGTTATATGGTTTGTCACGGGGTGATGTGAATTTATGAATTAAAAATGCTGCTATTGCTTGAAAATAGAGACAAGGAACTGACTTGTGAAAACCAAGTAGTAAGTTTTACTTTATGCCGGCTTACTTCGCCGATTCTCTAAAGACGAGAATGTATCAACTTTCTCAACAGTACACAGCAGAGACTAATTACTCACGAGTGCTGTTTGTAGTACTGTTAGCCTCTCGAGAGAGTGACTCCACCCCTGACAATCAATAACTTATGCTAACAATAATAAACAGGTTCTTGCCGGTGCATTAACTCCTGGCTGGCACAACGGATTTAAGTTTGATACAAAAGAACTGGCCTAAGTACCAGTTATGAATAATTAAAAAGTTTGTACAAACTAGGAGTGGCAACTAAAATAAGCTTAATGTGGAGAAATAAAACATGATTCTAATAACATTAAGCTCAAAGAAAAGAACTGTGAATTTATTGATTACAATGAGTCTCAAAAATGAATTCAAAATAACAAGGAGAATACACTCACTCGCTCATTCAAAAGCTAAACGCACTTAAGCTTAGAAAAACGAAAAGAAATACTGGTCAGTGGAGGCAGTGAAGTGGAGCTGAGTGAAAAAGACTGGGAGCCTGTGCAGGACGTCAGATGCTGCAATTTGCTAAGCCTGCTTCGCCAATTCACCGTCTAGGTGGAGATCCAGGAACTTGCTGTACAACAAAGATGCTCTTCACAATAAGCACAAACGGTCCTATTCTCGTGACGACTCAAAGCTGACTAAATTCAAACTATGAAAGAGGCAGGGGCTGGCCGTGTTTGCCGGAAGTAGGGCGTGGCCTAGCTTCAACGGTCAACAGAGAGAAAGTGAACGATATACGCTCACAATAAATCACTCAATGAAGGCACTAATGTCGTGCATAAGAATGATCACTTGTGAAACAGTGAAAATGTTCTGAAAACCATCCCGATCGAGTGAATACAAGGACGGTTAAACTGAGTGATATGCAGTGGGAATTCCACTAGAATATGTGTTTTTCTCACTGAAGTACAATGTCACGAATTTATAAATACACTCGCGCGAATTCGTGACATTATGCCCCATCAAAATCAAATTTTTCTTCAGAAAATTTTTTTGATATACATACATATAAATCCTAACTCAGTCACACAAGATTCACACTGTGGTGTGTGTACTATCCTGCTACAGGAGAAAATCACAGTCGCCCATGAGTGGAAAAAAAACTAGTATTTACGTTAATAGAAGCAAGCTTGAGGAAAAAGTCTGTGACGACGGTCAAAAATCCTGTACTCAAGTCGAACTGAGCGAAAAGTTCGCTACATTTACATTAACAACTAATTGTTATGTAGCATGATGTATGTAATACACGGTGTAGGTGTGACAGTTGTGGTGTAACTGTGCCTATGTGTAAAATTATATAATACAAATCAGTAGTAGATAGAGACGACAAGGCAGAAGAGAAGAGGCGGCAGCAAGCGGCAGAGACGATCAGTTGATCTGCATGACAAAATTGTTACACCCGCCAGCTGCACCTGCAAAAGCAATCAAGGTGGAGCATCAAATGTGTCAGTGTAACAAACAATTTTTATCAAATTATAATTTCTCTCTCTCTGCCTAGCAGTCAATAGATATGCTACAAAGAGTTGACTATTATTTTGTTAATGGATACATTATTAACCAGGAAACGTAGTCCTTGGATTGCTCAAATCTCTGAGGACCCCTGTAGTTTACTGGTTAAACCTACATTATCAACCAGGAAACGTGCTAGTCCTTGGATTGCCCAAATCTCTCAGAACGGGCAGTTTACTGGTTAAACCTAACACTACATTTACGATTAATAACAGCAAGCTTAGAATCCCTACGCAATCTCGGGCAGGTCACATGTTAACACCCACTGTGGGTGTGAACACTTCATGTGGATAATGTGCATTCTCCGGGAATCCTCAGAGAGGCCCACAGCCCGAGACACCACAAGGTAATTCATACACAGCCTTGGATTGTCCTTATGGGGGTCTCGAACTTCCCCTTAACTTATTGTATACATGTATATACAGGTCCTGGACGTAATGTGTCCTGTGGGACCAACGGGCGAGATATCAGATCTGCACCCACATCACCACTTCCCTGTCACTCAACTGACTCTGAGATTATGGGTGTGGATTCAAACGGCACAGGAAGGACATGTCCCTGATCTGTGGTACGTTGACACATTGCAGGAACGTACAAAGCTATCTATTTCTTGTCCCATTCCTGGCCAGAAAAAGTCAGCACGGATACGGCCCTGGGTTTTCCTTTTGCCCATGTGACCTTCTGAGGCTGAACAATGACCCCATTCTAACACTGCTTGGCGATACTTAGCGGGAATGACAAACTGCAGTCGAACCTCGCCCTGGGGTGTTCGTGACTCATGGTAGAGCCGTCCTTGTTTATGAAGGAACTTGGCTTGACCTCCCCGTGAATACTTAATCACTCTACCCTTTTGTTTCTTCCGCACGGCAGCAAGTGTTGGGTCAAAGTGTTGTTTTTGGACAACACCTTGGCTACAAATCAGATCTTGTGGCGATGCATTGGTCATCGGAGTGACACAGTTCGGAGCCTCAGCCATGGCTCGTGTTACTGCAGCCGAAGTCTGAGTAGCATCATCTACAGTGCAACTATACTTGGCACCTGGAATATTGCCTATGATAAGGTCAAACAAAGTTTTTGGCATGACAACAGCGACTGTCATACCAGTGTAAAATGGAGATGCCACCTGGATACGTGCCTCAGGGAACAATCTCACTGATCCATCAATAAGCTGAGCTTGGATCTGTCGACCTGTGTACTCCTCAGGCATAACTAGACTCTGCCTGACAGAGCAACCTGAGGAACCATTATCTCTCAGGACCTTCACAGGAATGCCTCCCACAAACCCTGGCTGAACGAGGAAGGCACTGTTGCCTGTGGGAGGGCCTGTGGAGGAAGCAGCCAGCCACTGATGAGGCTGCTGAATGAATGATGCAGCTAACATGGTGCCCTGAGAATTAGATACCTGAGGGGTCGTACTCACTGTCTGGGGAGATGGAGCGTTGACCATCTGTGGAGGAGTGTTCACTGTTGCTGGGGGACTAGTGAACTGTGGGGAAGTACCCGTACTGCTAGGGACGACACCACAGTACTGCTGTTGAGGAATGAAGGCTGCGTTCGCCTCCTGCCTCCAATACACCGGGGCTTATGCTGAAAAGGATTGTCCCAGTTGTTGAGTGCATGGCTGATACTGCTCCCGGTTAGGGTACTTGTACCTCTTCCAGTCAGGCTTCTGAACAATCTGCCCCTGGTCCTTCTTCTGTGGTTTGTTTGGACCTTGACCATTATTCTGAGAACGGACTTGATGCTGGGGTTCAGTCTGAGACGGTTTCCCAGATTTGTCAGCTTTCCTGTTCCAGGTGTGTTGCTTAAGAGTTTGATACCCGTATGCAGTGAAGACTGCATCAGCCTTCTCCACCATTTGGCTGGCATCTGCTACCTGGCAGATCTTAAGCTGAGCCATAAGCTCAGCAGGCCACAACTTTTCTAGCTGCATACACAGCATAAGGTTAATTATCCCCTCTCGCGTGGGAGGAGTTTCATCTTTCTCCATCCACTCATCTAAGTAAGCAGTAAGTCAATCAAGAAACTGAACAGCAGTCTTCTTTTCTCGTAAACGTGCCCTCATGAACTGACTCCTGGCATCATCAACTGTGAGACTGTATGCTTTGACAAGTGCGGCCTTCATCATCTCATACGTGAGATTGTCTCCACGAATTCTGTCAAGAACATTGAGGGCAGGGCCCTCAAACAAGCTAGGAAACTGGAGCCGCTTAGCTGCCTCATCCAGCTGATACAGCTGAGCCATGTCTTCGAAATGAGCTATGAATGGCTCGATTCGCTCGCCTTCCTTGTATGAAGGAAGCTTGATGTGTGGGGTCACCAGAACATGTGTAGGGGGAGCGCTCGTGGAGCTTGGGTTAGCTGCACCAGATGTGTCTGAAGCCAAGGAGTCTCGCTTGAGCTTCAGCATCTCAAATTCATGTTTCTCACGTGCCACGCGTTCGGCACGTTCGTATTCTCATTCTCTCTCTCGTTGTTCTCGCTTGTATTCACGTTCTCTCTCTCATTGTTCTCACTTGTGTTCGCGTTCTCTTTCGCGTTGTTCTCGCTCGTGCTTGCGTTGTTGCCTCGCGTTCCTCGCGCTGTTCTCACTCATGTTCACGTTGTTCTCACTCGTATTCACGTTGAATTCTATGCTCTTCACGAGCATCATTCTCACGTTGCTGCTCATAACTAAACAGAGAGAGTACGTTTTCCTTGATTTGTTTGGGGTCGCTAAGTCCCATATCTTTGGCTTCCTGTACATAGATATTAGTAGTCACGATGCTAACTCAACTAAGGCTGAGAGGGCTAAAGACTGAGTACTGACTGCTATTTTGCAGAGAAATGCCAATAATCAAGAGTAACGAATATAGGCACAGGTTGGTGGTTACCAGTTTTGTCTAGTTAGACTGGTAAAGAAAGAAAATTAAAAAAGAAGCAACTGCCTGGGAAAACTATTACATAAAATTAATAGAAAAGAATCAATAACCACCAGTAAGATAGTGCCTATAGACTTTAATGATAAATACCTAGGTGTGAGTGAGTGAGTATTATCTCGTTAATAACTTTAGAGCTAGGAGTTAATATCCTGGAATGAGGTCGCCAGATGTCACGGGGTGATGTGAATTTATGAATTAATAATTCTAGGTACGTGTTACTTGTCAATAGAGACAAGGAACTGACTTGTGAAAATCAAGTAGTGAGTTTTAGTTTATGTCGGCTTACTTCGCCGATTCTCTAAAGACGAGAATTTATAAACTTTCTCAACAGTACACAGCAGAGACTAATTACTCACGAATGCTGTTTGTAGTACTGTTAGCCTCTCGAGAAAGTGACTCCACCCCTGACAATCAATAACTAATGCTAATAATAATAAACAGGTTCTTCCTGGTGCATTAACTCCTGGCTGGCACAACAGATTTAAGTTTGATACAAAAGAACTGGCCTAAGTACCGGCTATGAATAATGTAAAAAGTTTGTGCAAACTAGGAGTGGCATCTAAAATAAGCTTAATGTGGAGAAATAAAACACGATTCTTATTATATAAAGCTCAAAGAAAAGAACTGTGAATTTATTGATTACAATGAAATCAATTTACATTACATGCAGCTCAAAAATGAATTCAAAATAACAAGGAGAATACACTCACTCGCTCATTCAAAAGCTAAACACACTTAAGCCTAGAAAAACGAAAAGAAATATTGGTCAGTGGAGGGGAGCCGAGCGAAAAAGACTGGGCGCCTGTGCAGGACATCAGACGCTGCAATTCGCTAAGCCCGCTTCGCCAATTCACCGTCTAGGTGGAGATTCAGGAACTCGTTATACAACGAAGACGCTCTTCACGCTAGGCGCAAACGGTTCTATTCTCGCGATGACTCAAAGCTGACTAAATTCAAACTATGAAAGAGGCAGGGGCTGGCTGTGTTTGCCGGAAGTAGGGCGTGGCCTAGCTTCAACGGTCAACGGAAAGTAAACGATATACACTCACAATAAATCACTCAGTGAAGGCACTAATGTCGTGCATAAGAATGATCACTTGTGAAACAGTGAAAAATGTTCTGAAAACCATCCCGATCGAGTGAATACAAGGACGGTTGGACTGAGTGATGCCAGTGGGAATTCCATTAGAATTCGTGTTTTTCTCACTGAAGTACAATGTCACGAATTATAAATACACTCGAAAGAATTCGTGACATGGTTACTACCCAGCAGAGTAAATGGTTTCATGGTGTACAGGAAACCATTTGGCTTGTCACTCAGTTTAGAGTCACCCACACGCAGAACGAAGAGGTAAGAATGAAGGAAAGAAAGACAGAAGATGGAGTGTAAAGTCACCCATAGGCAGAAGGACGAGGAAAGAATGAAGGAAAGAAAGACAGAAGAGGATGGAAGGAAAGAATGATGGAGGAGAGGAAAGAGCAGACAACTGAGAGCAGCACTGCATCAAATTAGTAGATGGTGAGTGCCCCCACCTACCACGGTTTAAATTTCCGCCTGCCAAAATTCCTTCATTCCTCAAACAGCCTCTCTTTTGAAAATAGCTTGCCAAGACTAGTTCCCCTCCAAAATATATCGTACAGCAGTTTAAGTCCAACTCTTACTGATTGTTTCTTTTCAATGAATGGAGAGCGCTTGTAGTCTTGTGCCTGGATTTTTATTTTTTTTCCTGTAGTGATTTTTTTTCCTCTGTTCATATTTTTAAAAAAATGGCCGTAACCTTATTATACGTAACTTATCCAAATCTAACCTAATCTAATCTAATTTAACCTAACCCTAACCCAGTCAAATCTAGCTGAATCGAATTCAGCCCAAAATAAACTAATCTAACCTAACCTGATTTAACCTAATCTAACCATAACTAACCAAACCAAACGAGGTCTAACATAACCCAACCTAACCTTTTTTTTTTTTTATATATATATATATATATAAATAACAGGACGGAGGAAGGAAAAAGAAATGAGTAAAAAAAAAAATAATCCATACACCAGATTACTGGTGTCCTCTGTTCATAAAATATCTGTAACAGTTAGACTTGAACAGTTGTGGGTTGAAATTTGGAGGAAAACAACTCTAGGGAAGCGAGTTCCAGAGAGATGCAGTTTGGGGAATGAAAGAATTCTGATAGGCAGAAGTTCTGCAATATGGCTGAGTGACATTCCAGTCATGAGCGCTACCAGATGCCCGTGTAGCACGAGGGAAGGCATAGAGAGGTGGCACCATGGACGCAACTTCGTCTGAGCATTTGCCAAAAAAATATCTATAAAATAATGCAAGGGAGGCAACATTCCTTCTTACTTGCAGGGGAGGTTTATATGTAATGGCAGGGTTGTTAATGATTCTAACAGCTTTGTTCTGAATTTTGTCTAGTTGTCTTAATGCAAACTCTCCACAACCATTCCACAAGGGTGAGCAATATTCAAGCTGAGAGCGCACATGACTCTTATAAATTATAGCTAACTGCTCATCGACGAAGAAGTTACGGACTCTGTACAATAATCCAAGTTTCTTTAAGGCTGTTTTAGCATGTGATCTGACATGAGAGGTCCAGCTGAGGGCATTGTCAAGTGAGATGCCAAGAATTTCAATACTTTTGGAGATGGGAATATTAGTAGCAATGAAGGTAATGTACGAATCTGGCAATATCTGTCTATTAGTAAACTGTATATATTTAGTTTTACTAGCATTAAAAGAGACAATGTTGTTTTGTCCCCATTCACTGATTGTAGATAGATCTTGATTTATGGAGATGGCTGTACTGAGCTGAGAGGTAGAGATATTAGACTTTGTAAATGGATGTCTGAGTGTGAATGAACTATGTAGTGTTGAGTCATCTGCATATGAGTGAATGGGATTGTGGGTGACAGATAAGAGATCAATAATATGAACTAGAAATGGGGTTGGCGCCAGAACTGATCCCTGCAGCACGCCGGTGTTAACTGAGTGGAAATTGGAATATACATCATCTACTTATACTCTTATTTTCCTGTCACTAAGATATGAAGAAATCAAAGGAACAAAAGACGTTAGTCCATAGCAAGGGAGTTTGGACAGCAGGGAACGGTGCCATACTCTGTTGAAAGCTTTAGAGATATCAAGAGCTACTGCATGAGTTTCTCCAAAAAGATCAATTGATTGATGGATGGTATGAGTTAAGAGATTGAGTATGTCAATGGTGGATCTTTCGTGGTGAAAACCGTATTGTCTATCACTAATTAAGTTGTTGGATTCAATATGTTTAACAATGTACTTATTAATTAAAGTTTCAAATACCTTACCAAGAGAAGATGTGACAGCTATTGGTCTGTAATTGGAGGGGTCAGACGAACTTCCTTTCTTCGGGACTGGGTGGATATTGGCTTCTTTCCATGAATTTGGGAATAAAGAAGTACGTATGCATAGTCTGAATAATTTAGCTAGGACAGAGGGAAGTTCAGGGGAACACTTTTTCAAAACAATTGGTGGAATTCCATCTGGGCCTGGAGCTTTGTTGGTAGGTAAATTGTCTAGGATGGATTTTACGTATCTTGCCTGTATTTTAAGTGGGGCAATTTCGGGAGAATTAAGTTCCAGTACTGGGACATTCTGGCTGGTTTCGTCTATGGTAGAGTTTCTGGGAAAGGTACTGGCAAAGATATCTGCTTTCCCACGTGGGTCATTTATAATGTTGCCATCTGAAGATTTTAGTGGAGGAATGGAAGATGACTTATTAAAGTTATTATTTAAAGAATTAAGAGTTGACCAGAATATTCTATTGTCATTAGGGTTGTTAAGTAGTTTTGATGCTTGCTTTTGAAGAAAGTTTGATTTAGATATATTTAATACAGCTTTTGCATGATTTCTAGCAATTTTAAATTGGGAGAGTGATTCAGATGTTTTTGATTTTAAGTTAGAGTTATATGCTAATAACTTTTGGGCTGTTGCTCTGGCACAATTGGCATCAAACCATTTTGGAGAGTTCGATCTTTTGGTGAACTGTTGACTTGGTATGAATAAATCCATACCAGCTAGTATTAAGTCGCAAATGTGGGACTGGGTAGAATTGGAATCACTAGAGAAGAAAGACTGCCATGGAACATCAGCAAGATAATTTCTAAATCCATCCCAGTCTGCCCTGTCAAAGTGCCATCGGGTCAACCTGACAGGTTCAGAACGGGGAGGTGTGGGAGGGTTAACTAATGAGGCTTTGATGAGATTGTGGTCAGAGGATCCAAGTGGTGACAGTACCTTTATCCTGTATTGATCTGGATTATTTGTCAAGGATAAATCCAAGAGATGGGCATTATGGTCAGGATTATCAGGTATTCTGGTTGGTTGCTTTACCACCTGGGTGAGATTAAACGATTCCGCAAACAGCTCTCACTCTAGACCAGCGTCGTCAGTCCTGGCAGAATGCAATAACGATTCAACACTGCGTATGTTAAAATCACCCAAAATGGTAATTTCGGTGCCAAGATCAAGGTCAAGGTTACTCAACTGAGTAGATATGGAATCAAATACACTGGGTTCCGAAGAAGCATTGGGGGAACGATAAACTACACAAATATATTTGGTAATGTTTTGACAGTTTAATTTATATAATGAGTAATCAAAACTGGATGAAGTGAAGTTTAAAATAGTGTCAACTATCCTACTATACTCTAAACAAAACTAATCTAATCTCCCCTAACCTAGCCGAGTCAAACGTAATGTATCCTAACTTTGCCTAAACTAACCCAACCTAGCCTACCCTAATCTAATCTAGCCTAGTGTTACCCACCTTAACCAAGCCAAATCAATCTTAGTGTAACCCAACCTAAGCTAAGCTAAGCTAAGCTAAGCTAACCTGATCTAATCTAATCCAATCTAATCTAATCCTAACTAAATCAAACTTAATGTAACTTAACCCCACCTTACCTAACCTAACCCGATCTAATCTAATCTAACCTAACCCTAACCTAGCCAAATCAAGCTTAACTTGACCCAACCTTACCAAACCTAGCCTAATGTAACCCAAACTCATTTAACCTAATCTAACTTAGCTTAAACTGGCCTACCCTAACCCAACCTTACCTTACGAAACCAAATGAAACCTAACTTAACCCACCCTAACCCAAACTAACCTAACAATCTTATCACACTTAATTCCAACCTAATTTTAGCTAGTCTGGCCTAACCTAACTTAACCAAATCAAATCAAACTTAACCCATACCTAACCTAATACATCACCATCATTACGGTATGTGACGTGTGGATTCGGATTTCCAGTTCAGTGCTTCCGTATTTCCTCTTCTTTAGTGATTCATTCTGATCATTTTATCTCAGTAACCTCCTTTATATTAGTGATGTAACTATATTCGCTTTTAAAACTATGTAAACAGCAAAAAAATGGATGTTAAGGTGTAAAGAGCAAAATAAATGGCTTGGTAGTAAATGCTTCGAAGTGTCTTGGGCCCGTTTTCTCGTCGGATAAGGAAGCACCGTAGCGCCTTTTCCTTAGCGCTACATTTTTTGATTCGGTTGGCTGTTGTCAGTTTACGCTGAGTATGGTGGTAGTTAAATTACTTAAATGACACAGAAGAGAATTTTAACGAATAAATGAAACGAACTGCTCAGAAAAAGGTGTTAGGGGTTTTCCTTAATCGATGAGAATAGGGGCTTTGAATAGATTCCCCCCCCCCTCGTCTCTCCACCCAGTAATACAATTAGGGACCTGTATAGAACATCAACAGTTGCAGGTCATATATCAGGAAAAAACTTGCCATACTCGTTAACCAAGCTGTCTGAATGATTCCCGTGTGGACAATAGGCATTGATATAACTGATATAACTGGGTGGCTCCACTCCCGGTTATACAAACATCCCTCAACTCCCTCCCTATCCCCCGAAGGGATTATGGTGGAGTGCAAAAGAAGGGCAACTTCAGCCTGCAGTCCTCAGGGTTCACGTTTGAGATGAACCTGGAGCTACTACTACCACTAATACTAATACCATCGCCACTACTACTACTGCTACTACTATTATCACTGCTAATACTACCACCGCCAACACCACCACCACTACTACTATTACTGCTACTACTACTACTACTATTACTTCCACTACCACTGCTAAATAGATATTATCATGGTCAATCGTATTTTATTCCTGCCAAAGCCAGAAGGTTACACTGAGATGAACGAGTCATAGGGGACTGAGAATGTTAATTATAAGCATTATTATTATTATCATTATTATTATTATTATTATTATTATTATTATTACTATTACTATTTTTTTTATTATTATTATTATTATTATTATTATTATTATTATAACCCCATCCATATACAGATTGAACAGCCATTAAGACATGACACATCCCTGGTTCAGTCCAACCTTCAAATAGAAAAATTCACTCAGTCCACTGTTCACACGCATTGCAGCCATAGCACCCTCAGACTTATTCTTCACGGCATGGAATTATAAATGTGATACAAGGTAGGGCAGTGGATTTTGGAGAGGCCCTACTGAGAGAGGGCTGTGTTTGGAAACTCCCTGTACTGTTGTTTGCAGGTGATACTGTGTTGTTATGTGAATACGAAGGGGAACTGCAAGGCTTGGTGAATGAATTTGGGAGAGTATGTAAGGAATGGAAACTAGAGGTGACTGTAGGGAAGAGTGAATTTATGGTCTTCGAGAGAAATGAAGTCACTGAATGTACTCGTACGGTGAGGTTGGATGAGGATGAAATGGAAAATGTGAGTTGGTTTAAGTACTTGGATTGTGTGATGAGTACGGACGGAAGTTCAGAGCGTGAAGTGCTTGAAAGGGTACAACAAGGAAGAAAGGTTGCTGGTTCTTTGGAAGCAGTAATTAGAAACAGGGAAGTGAGCATAGAAGTAAAAAAGTCGCTGCATGACAGTATTGTGATACCAACTCTAAAGTATGGAAGTGAAGCTTGGACCATGTTGGAGGGACACAAGTCAAGAGTTAGAGCAGTGGAAATGAGTTATTTGAGAGGAGCATGTGGAGTCACATGGAGAGACAGACTGACAAATGAGGAAGTGAAGGAGAGTTGTGGTGTGGATGTGATAGAAAGCGTTAGGAGAAATACGCTGAGGTGGTTTGGCCATATGGAGAGGATGGTGAGCGAGAGACTGATTAGGAGAGTGTACTGTATGTGAGTGAGGTGGAGGGATGGAGTGGAGAGGTATACAGTATAAGAGAAGGGGGTGTGAGCTGGGAGCAGGCCAGTGAAATGGCGGGGTACAGGGGGACATGGAGGAAATTTGTTTGTGACCACCCTTTATGGGATTAAGGCGTCTGGCAATAGATAGATTATTAATATTATTGTTATCGTTATTGTTATTATTATTAATATCATCATCATTATTCTTCAGGTTGGTCCACATTCCAAACCGTCAGAAAGGTCTTTCGCCACGGTCAGCTGCCAGACCGTTGCACCCGAAGATGATTCAAGTCACGATGATGTTATCCTTATTAACATCAAACACAGAGACGATGACGGTAAGTAACTGGGAGAAGCGGTGACGTGAGTTTAGGGAGGTGGCCTGCAGACCTGATGGATCCAGGTTCAAAGTGTGACTGGGGCAAGCATGTGAATTTCGGTAAAACTGATCTACCAAAAGGCCTGTCGACATTCGAGTTTAGTAAAAACACACCCTTTAATACCAATACACCAGTCCTGTATGAGGCAGTACTAGCATGTATTCAGTATGGACGGTGTGTGTTAGCGCCGAGGAGATGACATGCGGAGGTGTATATACATAGGAGACCGGCCGAGTCTCAAGGAATGGACTCTTAGGCTTATGTCCAGAGTCAGACACAACACACACACACACACACACACACACACACACACACACACACACACACACACACACACACACACACACACACACACACACACACACACACACACACACACACACACACACACACACACACACACACACGCAAAACAATATACTAATAATCACGAAGAAATGCTATGGAAGGGATATAGAGCCATATAGAACATCTTTTCTCCTCTCTCTCTCTCTCACTCTCTCTCTCTTTGACCGAGAGTGAGACCTAAGACCTAAGGATGAATATCTGATCTACACAACCTCTTCCCCTCCTAAAACTTACCTGTTCTTCTCCAACTAATTCCTCTGTTATTTCCCTAAGCCAGTCAATAAGTATCCTACCATATACTTTTCCTATTACACTAAGAAGACAAATACCTCTATGATTACCACACACTTCTTTCTCCCCTTTTCCTTTGTACAGGGAAATAATTATACTTGACCTCCAGTTCTCCGGGACTCTACCTTCCTCCCAGGCCTATCTGCATATATTCCATATCCATTCTACTAAGATCTTCCCCCCATGCTTTATCCATTCACCGCACACTCCATCAATTCCTGGGGCTTTCCCCATTTTGACTTTCTTCATTGCTTTCATTACTTCCATCCTACTGATCTCTTCCTACCGTGTCATCTCTCTCCTTCTCCCATCCATTCCCCAGCCACTTATAGTCGCATTGCTTTCATTTCCTATCTAACAGTTCCTTATAATGTTCTCTCCATCTGCTCACTTTTTCTCTCATCTCCACTATCAGTCTGCCATTTATATCTTTTACTCCCCTACTAACTTCTCTGTCGCCCTGTTTAACCCTCCTAATCTCCTTCCAGAACATTTTCTTACATTCCCTCCACTTTACACTCATATTCCTTGCCAATTCCTCATCCACTCTCTTCTTAGTCTGTCTTACTAATCTTTTCACCTCTCTCTTCCTCACGACATATAACTCTCAATTCCGCCTTCAAATTTCCTCCATGCCTCTGTCTCGCATCCACTCACTATATGCTTTATTCTTTTGCGCCACAGCTTGTCTCCCTTCTTCATTGCACCATGCTGCTGCTTACACCTCGTTATTTCTTCTCTTTACCCCACACACCACCTCACATGTTGCACAGATTTCTTCTGTGAATATCTTGCACACACCTTTCACCTCCTCCATCTGCTCCAGATCATATTTATCTAATCGCTCCTCCACTTCTCTCTTACATTCTGCCTTATTTTATGCCTCATGCAAACTTTGTATCCTCGTTGTATGGACTACTTCCTCCCGGCCTTCCCTTCTCCTACTCCTCCATCGAACTTGAACCTTAACAATTCACCACCACGAAGTGGTGGTCCGAAAGTCCACTCCCCTCAACTTCTGTATGCTCTTCCATCCATTACATACCTTCTCATTCTGTCATCCACACACACATAATCATTCATTGCCTTCCGTTCATTCAGTTCACCACCCACCCTTCTCATCATTCGCCACGTACACCTGTGGATCATTTTGTGCTTAAAGAGGGTATTGGCTTTCACCAACCCCCATCCCGCACAAATGTCCACTAAAGCACTGCCATACTAATCCACTTCTGCAAGTACATTCCACTCACCAGCTAATAATAATAATAATAATAATAATAATAATAATAATAATATTATTATTATTATTATTATTATTATTATTATTAATAATAATAGTATTAGTATTATTAACATAGGTATCAGTATTAGTATTAATGTTATTGTCGTTTGTTCTAACATTTAATTATTATGATGGCTATTAAGCCAAACCCAATGTATTTCAGGACGTAAGGTGTCAAAAGAGTCCGCCTTGGAGGACAGTCTCTGGCTACCATCAGCACAGGTAAGATGAAGGAGGAGAAAAATTTAGCAGAAAATCCTTCACCATCATTGTTTCCTGCCTCCTATATTTCCATTTCCTCCCTCAACGCTAGAGACCATCCTTCCTTCCCATACTCTTTTATTGACAAAAGCATTTCATGTTGACTTAAAAACGTTCTATGTTGACAAAAACTTTCATGTTGATAAAAAAAAGTATAATGTTGACATAAAAACGTTTCTTGTTGACAAAAGCATATCTTGCTGCATAAAACGTTTCATCTTGACCAAAACCTTTCATGCTAACATAAAAAAGTTTCATGTAACACTTTCCATCGCCACAGCCTGTATAGATGCGTAAGCGAACTTTTGAGCATGACTGTAAACTCTCAGGCAAAAATCCCGTGGCCTCTCTCTCTCTCTCTCTCTCTCTCTCTCTCTCTCTCTCTCTCTCTCTCTCCATGGACTTATCTGTCTCTATCTATCTACCTCCTCACTCTGCATCTATCTGCCCAACTATCTGTTTATCTATCTATCTGTCTACCTTTTATTTCCACGGACCTTCTCTGTTTAACTCTGTCTTCACGAAGTTTGAAAATCATCATCATCATCATCATCATCCGGACCAGTAGCAATGTCCAGACACCCCGAATTTGCCCAGTCCAATGGGCCACGTTTCCATTCACTCATCATTCAAGTCCCCGGAATCCTGCCTCTATTGGATCCGCCAAAAATATTCACCACGTTCTGTAGCTTCACACAAACGTATCCGATAGAGTCAATCAAGGACGCTGCCACGTTAAAAAGAGGTGCCTAATCCATTATCATGCATTTCTCCTTACAGCATTCATCCAGCTCGCTCGATCTCTTGTCAGATCCCTAGCCTCACCAACTTCCATACCTCTTCCTCACACACTCATCCACCATATTTCTCCATCTTCTCCTTGGTGTACCTCGCCTCCTCCCTCCTTCAGATTCGCTCAGATATATCTTTTTCACCACCCTAGTGTTATCCATTCTCTCCACATGACCATACCATCTTAGTACACTCTCTTCGATTCTGGTGTCCACCGATTTCCTCACTCCGCATCTCTCACGAATCACATTATTTCGTATCCTATCCACCCTCTGTACTCCACATACATTCCTCAGCAGTCCCATCTCCACTCTCTTACTCATGACTTTTCATTTTCATACCACATCACAGTGTCACATCCATATGTTAAAGCTGACAATAACACTCCTTGATGTAAGCCTCGTGCAGCTGCAACACTAGAGCCTATGTTTCTTATCAAGGCCTTCATTGCACCAGCTACTTTTCTTCCTTGTGTCACTCTACTTTCCACTTCTTTTGCACACTTTCCTCTCTTTTCTGTCACAGTACCCAGATATTTGAACTTTCACCAATTGCAGTCTCTCTTTCCATTCATTGCAACATCGCACTGGGAGTCACCTTCTTTCTCAATAACCATCACTTTACTCTTTTCTACATTTACTCTCAAGGCACGACGTTCACAGACATCAGCAAAACTCTGCACTAGCCTATCAAGTTCTTGTCCGGTATTTTGCAAGCAGTACTGCATCTTGAGCATACGACGAATTTGAGATATTCCATCCATCACCATTCATTACCAACGCCATCCCCTTCTCCAGTACTCGTGTTTTTATTTCTCACATCACCCCAACGTTGAGGACATCACACAACCTTGTCATACGCCCACACCGATCGTGGACCATTCGCTTAGATGTCCATTAACCCTTACACATGCTTCAGTACCATCATAAAAACTCTTGATGGCACCTAGCAGCTTACCATCTACATTGTACATGCGCAAACCTTTTCAGAATCCTACTCTGTCCACTTTGCCATATGCTTTTTCCAGATCCATGAATGCTGTAAACACCTTATGGTCCTTCTCACAAGCCTTCTCTGCTATCTGTCTCACTGCAAAATATCTGATCCACACATCCTCTGCCACTCCTAAAGCCATCCTGTTCATCAATCACAATGACTTCTGATATCTGTCTTACTTTCTGTACAATAATTCTTCCATATACCATCCCTACCATACTCAGTAAACTTATGCCACGATAATCCTTGCACTCACTTCGCTCACCTTTATTTCTGTGCAGGGGTACAATCACAACCTTTTTTCCACTCTGCTGGCACAGTTTCACTCATCCATGCCTTCTTGCATATCTCCAACAAGCACTTCATTTCACTCTTTCCACTATCCTTAATCATCTCTGCATACACCTCATCAACCCCAGCTGCTTTCCCATTTTTCAGCGGCTTCACATCATTCTTCACCTGTGCTGGTGTCACGTCTCATGGCACTGCATTCCTTCTCTGCAGACCCCCCAAACCAATCCTGTTTACAACCGCTCTGCTGTCTCTATTCCCATTCATCAGGCTTTCACACCATCACATTTCTTTCTGCTTTCACTTCTTCATTTCCGCACCTCTTTTCAGAATAACTTCCTATTTTCAGATAGTTTGCATTCATCATTCTTCCTAGATCATTATTTGCCTCCTCCTTTTTCCTCTTCACTTATCTCTTTACGTGCTTCTTGCTCTTCTTGAAAATCAGTCTGGTAAATCCACGAGACACAGAAAAAACGTAAAGTTAGGCTCAGTAAAATAATAAGCAACATTTGTAGGCCAAGATAACTGGAAAAAATCCATTTACACTTTTGAGGTCACGGATTATTAAAGAGATTTTACCGTCCTTCAAATATGCTTAATTATTACTGGTTAGCAGATATGATGACGATGATGATGATGTTGGTGATGATAATGACGGTCGTAGTGATAATAATGATATCAATAATAATGATAATAATAATAATAGTAATAGTAGTAGTAGTAGCAGTAGTAGCAGTAGCAGTAGTATAGTAGTAGTAGTAACAAAAACAACACAAATAATAATAATAATAATAATAATAATAAAAATATTTACTAATTTCTTTAACAGGATCTGGGTCAAAATCTATTGCAAACTGAAGGTATAAGCCTACTCTCATCCCCTGACAAGATGGACAAGGTAGAGGATACCACAGACGCTCTTTACAATACCAGTGTGGATCGGAGAAACACAGGTACTGAGAGAGAGAGAGAGAGAGAGAGAGAGAGAGAGAGAGAGAGAGAGAGAGAGAGAGAGAGAGAGAGAGAGAGAGAGAGAGAGAGAGAGAGAATACAACTGCCAATTATGCCTACTAAGAAATGGAAAGAAATTTAAGTTTTGACACCCCCCTCTACACACACACACACACACACACACACACACAACAAAATGCGATGCACGGGTCTGTGTGTGTGTGTGTGTGTGTGTGTGTGTGTGTGTGTGTGTGTGTGTGTGTGTGTGTGTGCTCTACTATGCACCATTTTTAGATACAACTTACCAGCCATTATTGCATACTCTACTAACCTCACTGTATAATTACACCACATCTATTTTCAACACCAATCATGTAAACTCTAGAAGACGCCTACAAACTCTAGAACACGCCTATAAGCTCTAGAACACACCTACAGACTCTAGAATACTCCTATCTAATATACTATAGCACTAGCCGTATGTCTGCGTGTGTGTGTGTGTGTGTGTGTGTGTGTGTGTGTGTGTGTGTGTTTTGGGCAGCCGAAACTACACATTCAAATCGCACCAAAATTGGTACAAAAATCGCAAAAAATTCGCAGATGTAAAAAAACTTGGTCCCACCAAGGTTAAAAAACTTTTACTATAGTTAATGAGCGATCACATTTTGACCCAAAAACGCTGCTCCCGGAGCCCGTCATGCGATCTTCGTAGAATTTTTTGCCCAGAGGTCTACCTAGCTATATACCTAGGCTGCGTCCCCCAAGGAAAAGTAGGTAGCCAAGACAGGACGACACATTCCCAATTTACTCATCCACTCAAACACATTCATTTGCATCTTAGCCCCAAGGGGAGAAGGGACAGATCCTCACCGCACCACACCACACCACACGAGAGTCAATTACGCAGTGCAATCAGTGACATCCAGCAGGGCCCTACAGCAGAGCTGGTTTACCCCTGCCACATCATAATAGACCCATCCCCTTACCCGCACAGAGGTAGAACTAAAATAAACTGTAGCAGTAGCCTTGTGTCTGTGTGTGTACTTCGGACATGCGTTCGGACAACTTGGGTTCCATTCCCGAAGCTGCAAATAACATGGTCAGTTGGTTAGCTGCAAAAAATCCAAGTGACAGCGTTACACTAGACAGCACATAAAAGCGAGAGACCTTCGCAGGAGCAAGTGCCAGGGGCCTGAAGGGCCCACGAGCACTTGTAAACTCCATAACATGCCTATAAACTCTAAAACACGCCTATAAGCTCTAGAACACGCCTAAAAACTCTAGAACATGTCTATAAGCTTTATCCATTACTAAGCATAATAATATAGTCAAAACAGGTTCTTATTAATTTCCAATTCCTTTATTACAGGCAATCCACCAGGCCGATTAGGCGCCTTAAACCTCAAGGGATTATCTCAGCACATCGCTAAGGACTCCTCTGGCTCGCCTTCCCACCTGATATTACGCTAGAACAGTTGTACTCGGAGCGTTACCAGTGCTTATGTAGGAGGGTTTGAGATGGTTTTGGTCACGTGGAAAGGAGGGTGAATGAGAGACTGACTGGGAGAGTGTATTTGTGTGAGGTGAAGGGGAGGGAGAGTCATGAGAAGATGGAGAATGAGAGACGACTGGGACAGTGTATTTGTGAGAGGTGGTGGGAGGGAAGGGGAGGGCTGACTAAGAGAGTGCATGTGAGTGAGGTGGGAGGGGGGAGGGAGAGACATGTGAAGAAGGAGAATGAGAGGCTGACTGGGGGAGTGTATTTGTGTGTGTGAGGTGGTGGGGGAGTGGGAGCCATGTGGAGAGGAAGGAGAGCGAGAGAATGACAGAGTGTATTTGTGTGTGGTGGATGGGGGAGGGGGAGATATGAGAGGAAGGAGCGTGAGAGACTGACTGGGAGAGTGCATGTATTTGTGTGAGGTGGAGGGAGAGGGGAAGGGCTGACTTGGATGTAAGGTGAGTGAGGTGGAAGGGGAGAGGGAACAATGTGGAGAGGATTTAGAGTGAGAGACTAAGCGGAAGAGTGTATGTGAATAAGGTGGATGGGGAGGTGGAGACGTGGAGAGGGGGGAGAACGAGAGACTGATTGGAAGGGTGTACGTGAGTCAGGTGGAGAGGGAGAGGGAGAGACTGAGGATGAGATGGACGGATGGGAAGTAGATACAGTAAATAAAGACAGATACATAAATAGACGATTGACAGGTAGACTAATACCCCGTTCACACATACACGGTGCAGCTACGGATGACGCTAGTAAAGAAAATTTGTTATACCATGGCCATCCGTGGTACTCTCCGTGAACATGACACTGTGGCGTCATCTGCTACGGTGCCTCTACGATTAACCTATGATTAGCGACGGTGGAGTTATGGTGGACCTATGGAACACCAAGGTAACAAGGTAACACTACGGGAGGCGACGGAAGAGCTCATGGTTGTTCCTGGAAAGGCTGCAGTTGCCGACGGAAGACGACAGTCGCGCCACGGATGTTCACGGCGAAACTACACCGGAGTCACGGTGGACCTACGATTACCCACGGTCTGTACTGATGCTCACGGTGCCGCTACGGTCATCAAGAGCCAGACGAATTGTCGAGAATGCCTTTAGCATTTTGGCTGCCATGGCAGCAAGACAAGATTTGAAAGATAAAAACCCATTCATATTAAGTTCTAACAACACACAAGTAAAGTTAAAGCGTCCCATGGCAGCAAGACAAGATCTGAAAGTTAGAAACCCATTTCTATCAAGTTCTAACAACACGCAAGTAAAGGTAAAAGTTTGAACAATTTATTAAACATACATTTCTAAAAAACTCAAATACAACGACCAACATCAGCAATATTTCATAATTTACATGTATTTACAAATTGTATTGACGACGGAAAGTCCTGGAAGACCTAAGATGGCCTACGGTTAACGATGGTGGCCTATGGTTGTCCTACGGTAGAAAAATTTACCGTAGCTCACCGTAGAAAAAATTAAATATGTGTGACGATTTTACGGTTGACGATGGCTGATCACGGATGGCTGTGGATACCTACTGATGTCCCTGGTACCTCTCCCAGTGGACTTAAGGAAGACCCCCTAAGACCCTGGTAGGCGTTACTGTCGTCATCCGTAGCTTGTACTCTGGATCACAAAAGTATCGATGAGCAGGGGGTGCGATGCCTACCGAAAAGGTTCGAACAGCTGCTGAAATTACCAACGTCTCATTGTGTATCATCAGTGTCTGTCTATATAAACATAACATTTGATATATGTCTGCAAGAGGATATTGCTAGTTGGCGATCTATAACACCTCCCGACATCAGGGCCACCAAGGCGTGGTAGGTCGGATACTAATATTTCAGTGACCTTCGTTCTGTGGTCCTAAATGTTTCACGCATGTTGTGCACCGATACTATGGTGACCCAGTGTACCATGTATTTGTGAACGGGTCATAACAGGCAGATACACAGATAGATAGGTTTTGCAGAACAGAACACAACATACAGAAGACGGCAGTGATAATCATGCAAGGATGGATAGAGCCGATGAGAGGAGAGAGAGGTCATTGGTGAGAGCTAAATTTATGGATGTGTGGAGTGAGATGTGGAAGACTTTGGTGGCATGAAGAAAATAGATTAGGTGGTGGAAGAGATGCTGAAGAGTGCTTGAAACTGACTGGGAGATGAGAGAGTGATGATGATGATTGATGATGATGATTGATGATGATGATGATGATGATGATGATGATGATAATAATAATAACAATAATAATAATAATAATAATAATAATAATAATAATAAATAATAATATGACTGAAGAAGAAGAAAATGATGGTGCTGCTGCTGCTGCTGCTGCTGCTGCTGATGATGATGATGATGGAGAAGATGATAATTAAGATGTTGCCGATAATGAAGATAAGATGAAAATGAAGCTGAAGCTGAAGACGAAGACGATGTTGGTGTTCATAACTATACCTCATACCAATTAATCTGGCCAGGCATGTATGGCAACAATGTTCCTGCCGAGATTCTGATTGGCTGGAGGTGTTTGTTCGATTTCGTTGTTGTTTAAACCGATACTTTCTTTATTATCAGATATGATGCTGAGTTTGTCGACAGTTTAATCGTCAAAAGCAGTAATAAATCCGTTATATACTTAACAACAATGAAATTTGCCTAGGAAGATTGAAATATGAGTCAACAAAGTATTTTAGCAGTCAAAGTCAAGGTCAGCATTCGAACAATTCCTTTTAATCTCCGACACTCGATAATATAACAGAAAATTGAGGAAACCTGCTTAATCTAAGCGCTGGTGTAACACATTTCAATTTTAAGATCAGTCCGCACCCTTTAACGGTGCCACAACTCTGAATAATTAAAAGTTCTAATGAAAAGACGAGTCGTGCGGGGAGGGAGGTTTGAAAAAATTTCGAAAATCAAAGTAGGCTAAAGGAAAACTATTTCATTTTATCTCCTCTATTATCACAGTACGGACTGATCTTAAAATTTAAATGTGTGTTACACCAACGCTTAGATTAAGCAGGTTTCCTAAATTTTCTGTTATATTATCGAGTGTCGGAGATTTAAAGGAATTGTTCGAATGCTGACCTTGACTTGGACTGTTAAAATACTTTGTTGACTCATATTTCAATCTTCCTAGGCAAATTTCATTGTTGTTAAGTATATAACGGATTTATTACTGCTTTTGACGATTAAACTGTCGACAAACTCAGCATCATATCTGATAATAAAGAAAGTATCGGTTTAAACAACAACGAAATCGAACAAACACCTCCAGCCAATCAGAATCTCGGCAGGAACATTGTTGCCATACATGCCTGGCCAGATTAATTGGTATGAGGTATAGAACTGTGTAACTGTTCTACAGGCAGTCATTAGTCTCTACCTACTGTTTCTTTGTGGCCTTGACCCCACTGGGGAATTTGGATTTTTTTTTTCTATCAGCAATGGTCCATGCCAGGACACACAACCTGGGGCCTTCAGATTCCTTGTGCAGTATCCGGTTCTTCGGGAATCGTGCGGAGACTCTGGGGCCTGGATAAGTACAATAAGTTATGTACTTTTACTGTGTAGCCATATTAATAAGGCTTTGATATGTAAGGTGTGTGTAATATAACCAAGATAGGAAGACCCTAAGGTAACTTCTTGTGTAATATCAAGCAGGGATCTGACAAAGGTGTCGAAGGACGCATGTCTCTGCTACTGTTTCTTACCATGACCTTGGCCTCATTGTGGAGATTTGGATTTTTTTTTTTTCTATTAGCAATGGCTCATGCCAGGACACATAACCTGGGCCCTTCAAATTCCTTGTGCAGTCTCCAGTTCTCCTGGAATTGTTGCGAGACTCTCAGGAAAGAATAACAATACCAGCGAAAACAATAGTCTCCACTTACTACGTAGGTGGAGACTAAATAATAATAATAATAATAATAATAATAATAATTTGATGATGATGATGATTGTATCGTCAGAGACGATATGTAGAATTAGTGCAGTGTATCCTGTTGGGGAGGTTTTCTGTTTCTTTAGTAACATTTTAATGTTATTTCATTTAGATAATATTATATAAACATTGTGTTATCTATATCTGATTTAGTTTTGTATGTAATTTGTTTTTGTGTACTGGTTGTTTTAGTATTACGAAGTACGATCTGGGGAGGTAACCTCATGACTAGGAAAACACAGTAGGCTAGTTCTAGTCAGGCAGCCGTGGTTGTGACGTGGAAGCCGGCTGCTCTGGGCTGGTGATTTCTGAGTAGAAACCAACGCTTGAGCATATGGATTCGGGACTTGTACTTTAGGATGAACAAATTTGAAGCTATGAGTGATCCAGTATCTTGATGGGTCTCCAGTGGCGGGAGGTACCGCGTAAGTTAATGGCCTGTTTATGTTTACTGCAGTGCGCTGTATAACTGTACACTTTTCTTCTGGGTAGTTACCTTACGTGTATTGATAGTCATGCAGAATGTATAAACTTTTATTTGTATTCTAATGATGAAACTTTGTTTTGTTGCAGTGAGTCATATTGTTGGTATACTGATCCAGGATATGATATGTGAGAGATGACCTGAGATTGGCTTTATTAAATGGCATTGAGTCACTTATTTCAGGGTATTGGGAAGCTAGTTCGGTGTAGGGTATTGTGAACATTTCAGTACTGGTGTGAGTTTTGCAGGTTACAACGACATCAATAAAGTTACAACAGCCTGCCCTAGATTTCACTGGAGTCATCCAACATTTCAACACGGCTCCGAGATGGATGTTAAAAAGGAGTTGCAGCTAGCCAAGGAAGCCTGCACGTTGGCCAAGAGGAATTTTACTAGATAGTGTAATCTTTTTAAAGATACAGCCAGTCAAGAGGAAGTCTATGATGTGTTAGCTGACGTGCGTATGGAGGTATGTGATGCTTACTCGAGAGTTGAAAAGTGTCACAATGAATATTTATCACTGCTTATTAAAGGTGGTAAAGAAGAATGTGTTATTGTGGAAGCTGAAAACTACATTGATGAGCTGGAAAGGACAAAGTTTCAAGTGTTGTGTACACATAGAAAATTACTGAAAGTGGGATGTGGAGGAAAGGAGTCTGGTGACAAGGATAAAAGAGTAAAGGTGAAAGGTCTTCAACCTCCAGAGTTCAGTGGTGAGATAAGGGAGTATCCCAACTTTAAAAAAGATTATAAGAGGTTAATGGAAAGTAGTTTTGATAAAGATCCATATACTTTGAGATCCTGTCTCAGTGGAGTAGCACTGAGCTCAGCGAAGGGTGTAGAAAATGATTATGACAAGGTGTTTGAGAGGCTGGTGAAAAGTTTGGAAACAGTTGCAAATTAGTAGATGCTGTGATCTGTGATTTGAGATCAGTTAAGTTTGTCAGTGAAGAGGATAATAAGGTTTTTGTGAAGATGGTGGAGAAAATTGAGAGATGTTGGATGGATTTGAAAAGATTGAGTTTAGAAGGAAAATGAATACGGCAAGCATGGTGAGTTTTGTGGAGAAAATAATGCCCGGTACGCAAAAGCGTGAATGGATTATTTGGTCTGAGAAATACAGAAATACTGGAGATCTGTTTGAGAAACTGATGGAGTTCTTGTTAAGAGAAAAGAGGGTATTGGAGTATATGGATTCATGTGTATGATCAGGCACGACAAGCAACAAATCACTGTGTCACAATGTTGTCAGTGATGTAAATTATGAAAGGGGAATAGATGATGTAATTGTATCTGTTCAGAAACTTCAGGAAGACCAGACTGAACTGAGACAGTGTTTAACTCATTTAACACAAGCTAAATCGGCCTTGGCAAAGAGTAGAACTGATCAGGAAACGTCACAGCCTCAGAGAATTAGGTGCTGGCTACATGATTCTAACACACATAATATATACAATTGTAAATAATTTAAAGACATGATTAATGGTGATAAAGTTGAGGCAGTGAAGCGAAACCGTATATGTTTCAACAGTCTTAAGGGATATCATGTATCGAAAAAGTGTCAGTTAAGGAGAACCTGTAATATGGTACCCACTGAGGATCAGAGGTGTGACAAGTATCACCACCCCTTACTTCACGACGCCTGTGTTGATGGACTCTTGTTTTACACAGCACTGTCTGTGAAGTCTGAACGAAAGATAAGAGATAGGCACTCTTGATGATAAGTAAACTACAGTATATGCTGGTAGCAGTAACTTACCTTTGAACACTCTGTGGGATCCAGGAAGTGATATAACTCTTGTGAAATTTACTACAGCTTCCAGATTGGGTTTGAAGGGCACAGACGTGAGTTTGTCAGTTACTAAGGTGGGAAGAAAGACAGAACGGTTACAGAGTAAGGTGTATGTTATTCCCATAACTGACTTGGAGGGTAAAGTTTGGCTTATAACCGCCTATGGGTTTGAAGATAGAACCTCAGCTATTTGTAAGGTGGATTTGACTAAAGTAGCAGAATTGTTTGAAGGCATTACAGTTGATGACTTAGATAGGCCAGAGGGTGAGATTGATTTGTTGGTAGGTACGGATTGGTGTAGCTTAATGCCTCAAGTTTAAGCATCCGTAGGAAACTTGCAACTTATGCAGAATATGTTTGGTTACTGTATTCGTGGATCACATCCAATGATCAAATTTCAATCAGAAAAGGAGAATAGCTTCAATCTCACTGTGAGTCATATTGCTAGTACAGCAAACCAAATGACATAAGTGTAGAAGATACGTTAAGTTTGAAACTGAATCTGGAAAGATTCTTTGAAATTGAAGGTCTAGGTACTTACTGTGTCCCTAAATATGGTGGGTGTAAATGTGACTCATGCGCACTAGGGGATAAGAATTACAGTATTAAGGAGGAAAGAGAATTGGAGATGATAAGTGAAGGACTGAATTATAACCCAGAATGGAAGTGTTGGAGTGCCAAATATCCATGGATTAGAGAACCTGAAGAACTACCTAATAATGTAACTGCTGCGATTACTAGAATGAAATCAACTGAAAAAAGACTTGAGAAATTGGGATCAGAGTATTATAATATGTGTGATGACCAAATTCAGGATATGGTATATAGGACTGTGAACAAAAGGCTATCAGTGAAGGAGATGAATGACTATGAGGGACCTGTACATTATATTCATCATCATGAGGTTCTGAAACCTAGCTCGAGTTCAGCTCCGGTCCGCATAATGTTCAGTTCCTCAGCCTCCTATATTGGGCACAGATTAAATGATTACTGGGCCAAAGGGCCAGATGTTTTAAATAGCCTAGTTGGGATTCTAATAAGATTCCGCCTAGGAAAAATTGCATATACTGGGGACATCTCAAAGATGTACAACTCTGTAACGCTGGGATTGTAAGAGCAGCATACTCATAGGTTTCTCTGGCGTAACATGGATGTCAAGAGGTCTCCTGATCAGTATGTTCTAACGGCAGTGGCATTCGGAAACCGACCTAGTGGTGTGATTGTCATGACAGCTCTGAGGAAAACCGCTGAAATGTGTGAAACAAAATTTCCTGAGGTAAAGAACATTGTAAGGAGGAACTCGTATGTGGATGATATCGTACATAGCTGTGAGGATGTTCCTAAAGCTAAACAGCTAACGAATGACGTTAATTTAGTTCTGTGTGAGGGAGATTTCAAAATCAAACACTGGATTATGTCAGGCAATGAGGTAATGGATGAAGGTTTGAATATATTGGACAGTCGTGATGAAAAGGTTCTTGGCTTGAACTGGGATCCTACAGAGGATAAGTTTGTTTACAAGGTCAAGCAGAATTTTTCTAAAAGGATTAGGAACATTCGTGAAGGTCATTGTTTGAACAAGTCAGATTTAGAGAGAAGTCTACCAAGGGTTTTGACCAAGAGACTGGTGCTGCGTCAGGTAGCAGCGGTGTACTATCCGTTGCGGTTGACTGTCCCCTTCACTTTAATTCCAAATTTGTTAATGAGGGAGACTGTAACGAGCAAAAGTAGCACTGGTACTGTGTACGGCTGGGATGATGGCTGAAGGATAAATGGAGTAATTTCTTTCATGAAGTGTATAAACTGGAGGATTTATCATTTGCTTGATGTGTCAAACCTGATAATGATGTTGGAAATCCCATGCTTGTAATATTCTCAGATGGTAGTTCTCTGGCATGTGGGGACTGTGCATATGTGAAATAGGAGTTGGCCATCGGGTGTTTTGAGTCATGCTTAATTATGGCTAAGAATAGGATAGCCCTGGTCAAAAAACTGACAATACCTCGCTTGGAACTGTGTGGTGCAGTGTTGTCAAGCCGATTGCGTGTCCTAATTGAGAAAGAATCTGGAAGTTTCAGTCTGTCATGCACATAATTGATTCATCTGTAGTTAGAGCGCAGACACAAAGAGAGTCTTACGGGTTTAGTACCTTCGTAGCAAAAAGAGTTGCAGAAATACAGGCTAAAACAGTTCCAGGTGATTGGTGGCGGGTTAGAACTGCGGAAAATCCAGCTGACCTTGCTACTCGACCTTGTCATCCTAATTATCTCCGGTGTAATTCTGTGTGGCAGAGAGGACCAGATTTCCTTTCATATCCGATCTGTAAGTGGCCAATTAGTAAATTCTGTAATGAAAAGTTGCCAGATAGAGTAGGTGTTGTTATGACATGTGTGTCCAGAAAGGATCTAGAACATAGTACTGAACTCATAAGGATAGACAGGTACAGTTGCTACAAAAGGCTTTTGAGGGTTATGGCGCGAGTGATTGGAGCGGTTTGAGCTAAATCTTTCAAGGCTGTATTGTATCAACCAACTCCTGATAAGCCTAAAGAAGCAGAGACATATTTCATCCATGCAGAGCAGATAACCTTGCATCCACTTTGGAAAACGGCATATCAGAGACTAGGACCCAGAACTGTTAGTGAAGGTATAATCGTTGTTGGTGAAAGAATGTCTCAGTGGTTTAAAGAAAACTGGAATCAGGATTCCTTTATTCTCATGCCATCCAAGAGTCAGATTGTCAAGTTGTATATACAACATCTGCATGAGATAGATCATGGAGGAGTAGAGTGTACCTTAGCTAAGCTGCAAAGTAAATTCTGGGTCCCTGGTGCCCGACGATTGATTAAGGCAGTGAAGGGTCAGTGTGTCATCTGTAAAATTAGAAGCCGTGACTATTGGTCAGAGCATGGGCCAAATTAGTTCTGAAAGACTAAATCCTGCTCCACAGTTTTATCACACCTCATTGGACTTGTTTCGATCTCTTGCTATCAGAGAGCCTTTGTTATATCGACTTCACTATACAATAACTATGTGATGGGGTTTTGCTTGACGTAACCCTATCGTATAGCAAATCGTGACTCATCATCCCTATAGCCACTACAGTATTGTTATAGCCACTACATCACCCCTATAGCCAGTACATCATCCCTATTGCCAGTACATCACCTCTATAGTAGTCTTTCTTAAAGTGTGGTACGCTGACCCCCAGGGGTCCGTGGAACGTTCCAAGGGGTCCGCAGGCTAATCTGAGTATCAGATAAAACTTATGTAAAATGATTAATGTTATGACGGTTATGTGAAGTGAAATTTGAACAGTTATGTTCAAATTTAGCCATTAATAGATAATTCAGTAACAATTTTAGTACATTATAGCCGACAAACACCTTTAAACTCAAGAGGTAGGGTAGGAGGGAAATCTACTCATAATTAATGGTCCGCCACAGGATTAGTTTTAATAATAAGAGTCCGCTGCACAAGAAAGTTTAAGAACCACTGTTTTATAGCCACAACATCACCCCTATAACCACAACATTATCTAGCCACCTTTCAGTTACCATAAAGCTTCCAAATACCATAGTTAAATGCCAGAAAGCCAATCGTATCCCCACAGCCAGCTGAAGTTAAAATATTTCCATGCCCATATGAGTCTCTCTCTGACTTGCTGACCACCTTCCTCTCGCTGACACAACAGTCATGTAATACGTCTTCTCACTTGGTGGCTGCTTTTCATCCTCTTGTAGCTTAGTTCACATACCGGTAATTCATTGGCAGAAACAGACAATGCTATGGCTCAACATGCTTTTCATTTCACATTTTCATGACCAACATCATACTGTAACATTTAATCTAATTTTACTCTCTGAAAGGCAGCCTTCATGGGCCTCCACTAGATGTCGTCACTTCCTATCTTCAGAAATGAACCATAACTCGGGAACCGGCGGCCCGGTTGGTCTGGAAATTATTTTATTCTTCAAGCTAAAGCACTTTAACGTTATCTTGCCATGACAAAAATTGTGCTATGTTGAGCCGTCATAATAACTTTTTATCTAAATAAAATGTTGGAGTTTGTGTTTGTGCAGGAACTTTTCTCACCAAGCAGAGTTCCCGTGCTGCTGGTCCATGCCTGGGGCTTGGTGGGCAATCTGACTCAGGCTGTGCTACTGACAGGACATGACTATGCCTGGATCTCTTAGAATAAATCTCAAGATGGCCTTGCTGTTTTTATCTCCCTCCTGGTCCTCACCCCAACATGGCGCAGTGGAGTTCTATGGGTGACCCAGTGGCAGTGCCACCAGTGTCCGAGCAGGTAAACCCTGGGTCAAAGGACTGGTTGGCACCGGTAGACCAAATGCACAGCAACATGTACAACGTACTGTACTACCACCCCAGCTACGACTTCCAGGGATGGGGGCAGCCAACCAGCCTGTGTACCCAGCCTTGCACCAGGCACTGGTCCAGCAACGAGTGCCGGCACCACCAGCGACTCCTGGGAAAGCTACTATGGGAATGTCGCCATCCCAGTTCGGGGTGTGGGCCCACAGCATCAGGTGCTACAGCAGTGGTTGCAAGTGGGTCCCACCCTTGGCTGCGGGTTACATGAGATTGCTGTGTGATCCCGAAGTGCAGCAATACGTGGACGCACGGGTAGCTAAGCATAGACTTGAGGCCATGTGCACGGAGGAGGCCATCAATGTGGTGAGGAGCATGGTGGTAGGCCCCCGGTGCACTGTGGGAGAGTGGTTGGACTTCTTTACGAACATACAGGAGCCCAATGATACTGTGTGTTCATATGTGGTAAAATGTAGAGCTAAGGTGGTAGTGTCATTTTAAGTTCCCCCAGTGTTTTATAAATCTCAACGATTTCATGCTATCGAAAAAGCTTGTGATGGGGCTGTGCAGTCTCAGTATTAAAACAGAAATGCTGCAGCGACTTCCAGTGTTGTGATCTGTGGAAGAAATCACGAATGCTGGTGAAGTGTTCGAATCGGTGGAGAAAACGGCAGGAGTGCACAGCCAGAGTGCTGTGGCAGGTGCTTCAGTGAGTGAAGAAGAGAAAATGGAAGCAGACAGTGCCACTCTGTTGTGGCAGGCGGGTGCAGGGTCACCCCAGCCTCACGTCTCCAGCAAGTGCAGCAGGGAGCACCACCACCCTGCCATCAAGGCCACCTGTTGCAGATGTGGGAGGATTGGCCACTCCTAGCAAGTGTGTAGGTCTGTGAAGCAGCCCAGCCCTGCCAAGACCACCGACAGCATCACGATAACCAGCGCCGAGGTGTCAACATGTCTCAGGGTGGAAGTGAAGTGTGGTGACCCACCTGCAGCAGGTGAGATGACGGCTGTAGCTGGTACGGGCACATACAGTAAGTAAGCATAGCAGGACATAACCTTATGCCGAGCCTCAGGCTGACTCTGCGAAGTCTACAGAGACCTACCATGAGTATAATCACCTCTCAGGCAGGAGCATAAGTGATCTAGGATGCAAGGAATGATGCTTCAATGTGGGGGGAAGGTCTGCTATGGACAGCCTGTACTTCGCTTGATTGAGGGCAGTGGCTGTATCTGTTGCTGCACATGTACAAAGCGCTGGGCATGGTGCCTCATGACTTCCTCAACGTGCCGGCAACTGTAGGGGCCATTGAACAGGTGGATGAGCCCCCAATCTCTGCCCAACCCGATACTTCCCCATAAGCCCTGATGGAAGAAAATGTGAACTTGCTAGCAAAATGGTTCCTGGAGCACTTCGGGTGCATGACATTTGCAGTGAACCGTGTCCCCCTGCTGGAGATGAAAGGACCAGCCCACCATATCCACCTGCACCCCTGTTCAAAGCCCTATGCAGTGCACACACCAGCGTCCCTCCCTCACCACTTCTATGACGAAATTCGCCAGCATTTGGAAGAGGACATATAGAAGGGTCATATCAAACCCATACTGGCTGAAGAGCCCACAGCGTGGTGTTCCCATATGGTGGTGGTCCTGAAGAAGGATGGGGGACTGTGCAGAACAGTGGACTATCAGTGACTCAACCAGGCACGCCAGTGAGAAGCCCACTGCAGCGGCCTCCTCATTCCACACAATCTCCAGCATGCGAAGCACATGTTCAAAACAGTAGCGGACGCTTATTTGGAGTACCATCAGGTCGCCCTGGACTAGAAGAGCAAGAAGCTGACCACCTTCATCACCCCATGGGGCTGCTTCTGCTACTGGCACACATCCATGGGCCACCATGCAGGGCAGGATGCCTTTACCAAGTGCTCGATGACACAACAGCAGAAATCCCCAGGAAACTGAAATGTGTTGATGACACACTCCTGCACAACTGTAGCATTGCCTATGTTTTCTGGCACACATACCAATTCCTGTGAATGTATCGGGAAAATGGGATCATGTTCCACCAGGACAAATTCTGCTTCTGCAGGGGAAGCGTGACCTTTGTAGGTTATCTGCTGGCTGGGAGGAGTATCAGCCTAGCCAGGACTTGCTAAGCAGTATAATCAATTTCCAGATGCCGCCACACCCCTCCCTCACAGATATCCGGTCGTGGTTCTGGCTGGTGAACCAGGTGGCTCTATTCCTCGCCATTGTACCACTCATGCGGCCCTTCAGAGAATTATTGAAAAAATCATCAGGGAAAGTGGTGTACTGAGTTGGCCAACTCCAGTCCATCTTTGAGTTGACAAAGGAGGGTATAGGCTAGCTTGTGGTGCAAGGCCTCTAGTATTACACCACACGGCCCACAGCATAGCTCACCGACCTCAGCAGGCTAGACATTGGTTTTGTTGTCGTGCAGCAGTACTGCCAGTGTGTGTCTCAAGAAGCCCCCCTGTGCTGCAAGGGTGGCTGGAAACTGGCCTGGCGTGGCACCCGTCATCTAACACCAGCCAAGAAGAACTACTTAACGTTGGAGGGGTAGGCCTTTGCCATTCAATAGTTCCTGAAAAAGGTGCACCTGTTCATGTTGGGATGTCTGCATCTCGCCTTCATCACAGGCCACCATGCACTCACCAGGATCTTCAAAGATGTGGAGCTGAAAGATGTCAGCAACCTCTACATACTAAACCTCAAGGAAAAGACATTGATGTGCTCATTTTGCATAAAGTACCTGAAGGGGGAGGCAAACCACTCATCAGACACACTCTCAAGATACTCCCTGCTATGGGGCAGACCGGATAAGACAGACCGCTGTCGCAGCAGCGATGGCCTGCACCCTAGAAGACAAAGAAGAAATCATAATGGATCTCTGTCAAGTGGAGGAGGAAGCACACCAGGACGAGGACTACAGGCTTCTCCCTGAGCGCGTGAGCGCCGGGGACTGGGCCAACAGGAAGAACGAGGAGTCGACAGCACTCCATCCATACTACCTGTCCTGCCAGGGGGACACTGTCATGTATGCCAGTGACGAAGGGCACCTGCGATTCATAATTCCCACAGCCCTTCGATGTGCGGTCCTAGCCAACCTCCATGCAGGTCATTAGGGCAGGGATTCCATGTTCAGGTGCACCAGGCAATGCACAGATGCTGAGGTGGAACAGAAGAGAAGGCACTGTCAAGTATGCGAAATCAACGCCTCATCATAACCCATGGAAAACTTGCTATCCACACCCCCACTGAAGTACTCCTTCCAGCAAGCAGTGGCTGACCTATTCAACTGGAGGGGGACAGGGTAACTGGCTGGCTAGAGTTGGAGCATCTGCCCAGGGGCAACACCAGCTCATGGCTCATAAAGGCCTTTCATAAGTGATTCAAAAGGTTTGGTATCCCAGAGATCCTGTCTTGTGGCAAAGGTATGAACTTTGTGAGTGGGGAGCTGAGGACATGACTGTCCATGTGGCATGTGCATCTGAGAGTGTTGTCGGCCCACTACCCACAGTCCAATGGCCAAGCAGAGGCCGATGTCAAGCTGCCAAGAGGCTGCTGAGGAACAACGCCGGCCCGAGGAGGCTCCCTGGACTCTGATGCAGCCACCAGGGTCACATTGCAGTACCTCAACTCCCTGCTACATGACACTGACGCATCTCCAGCCCAGCTGCTGATGAAGCATCAGCTGAGAGACTCTGTACCCACTGCCAGAGAACACTCCAGGTTCAGTAGGATGCTGAGAAGCAGGGAACGGTCCATGGCCCACACTGGGGACACAGCGGCCACGAGATTCAACCGGATGGCACACAACCTCTCCCCTCTCAACCCAGGCCAGCAAAGTGCACCTACAGAACCAGGAGATGGGGCAATGGGACCGTGTAGGAGTTACTGTTGACACACCAGCCCCAAGGCAATATGTAGTGTGGCTGGACGGCAGTGGGCAAGCCTCCCTCAGGAATCACTGCCACCTGCACCCCTATGAGGAGACAAGGGAACAGACACCTATCACACACGATGAGGGTGGTCCCTGGAGGGAGGACGATTGCAAGGGGAAGGCTCCTTAGCCTCTCACTCCCCTGGAGAGGCCGTGGCACACTAAGTGTGCCCCAAGACACCTAGAAAACTAGGTACCATGACACTGCAGTGTTTTGTACCCCTAGGCATGTTAAGGTGTTTTGTAATATGTATAGCCTTGTTGATACCAGTGCAATGGTTGTTCCAGCACATGTAATTGAATGCCTTATTGTTGTAACCAATATGCCATTGTTAAGTCAGCATTTATGTAACATGTAAAATTTGCCAGCATTGTATCATGTAACGCCTAGTCTTAAGTTATGATGAGTGTCAGTATCTGCCCATTTTGTTACTGCAATGACCTCCCTCCTCCTCAAGCAATGTGCTTTGCATTAATGCTGCAGGAAGTGGAGAATTCACTGCAATGGAGAGGGGATGTTGGAGTTTGTGTTTGCATGGGAACTATTCCCACCAAGTGGAGTTCCCGCAGTGCTGGCCTGTGCCTGGGGTTTGGTGGGCAGTCTGACTCAGGCCGTGCTAGTGATAGGACGCGCCCATGCCTGGGCCTCTTAAAATAAATCTCAAGCTGGCCTCACTGTTTCTATCTCCCTCCTGGTCCTCACCCCAACAAACTAATTTTGTTCGTATTACATATTTCTAGTTATCCCAAACTAGTTTGGCAACACTGATTATTTTCTTCCAAAAGTATGTATATTTTTTAGTGTAGTGCATTTGCTTAGTTTCCACAGGCACGTATGCAGTCATCCTAGGAATGTTTCCGTGATTCATTACAAATCACAGGGTCTAGGAAGCTAAAAATTACACTGCCAGGTGACCCAGTCAATTCTCTTCAGTTGGTATAGATCTTTTTTTTTTTTTTTTTAACTTGGAAAAATGGTCCCGGCGCCAGCTAGAATATTAATATTTCTTAGTGTGATGCATTAATTTAGTTTCCACAGGTGTGTACACAGTAATTTTGTGAATTCAAAAAATGAGTCATAACTCGGGAACCTGTGGACTGACTTGACTGGAAGCTGTTTTATTCAAGTTAGAGCATTTTAGTGGTATCTTGCTCTCAAACAGGGAAACCAACACACCAACAAACACACAGAAATCAGATCATTGTAATATAGATTATGACTAGGCATTCAGTACGAAAATATGAAAATTTTAGGCCAAGTTAGTGAAAAATTAGTGTACCATTGACTCATTGCACAGTAATATTACCTTCATGTGACTCTACATAAGAAGCCAAATCGTTTTCTTATAATCTGGTGGTCTAGTGAGTTAATACATTCCCAGTGAATCTGGCCCATCTGGTTCTTAATCTGAGGAATAGCTTGGAGGTTTTGCTCATATAATTCCACTCAAGGAAGGGCAACTAGTCATTCTTGCTTTAACCCCTAAATGCTGGCTGACGTGTATAGCCGTCAAGATTCAGTGCGCTAGCACTGCCGGCTGACGGGATATGCAGCAAGCACCTTCCTGCCACCTTTTGAACTTGTGACCATTTTCTATGACACTCATAGGGTAGGTAGACCCCAGGTACCCTTACGGATGTGCGACTCAGTCTGTACACAGCACTGGTATAGTGAGGAGCCATGTCCTCATCATTGTCATCGTCCGATTCCATACCACCACTCGCAGGGCCGATTGCATTATCGACACCAGTGAAAGTTCTGCCCTTAGTGCCGGGGAAAGGGCTCAGTGATACTGCCATTGGTCATGCGTCTTCACGGACACTTAGTAAGAGCACGTCTTCAGAGGAGAGGAGTTACCATGTAGAAAGTGACCTCTCTTGCCTTCCGACCCCTCCCTGCTCTCAGATGCCTGAGAAGGCTGTCAGACTCCTGCAGGAGCAGGGTAGAGCCTTCGACAGTGACGAGTCCACTAAGGAGGAGGACGTAGATGACCCAGCACACCGGGCAGGTGAGCTTGGAGTTGGCAGGCATCAGCAAAATTAACGCCGACGAGCCATCTCACTGTCATGCTTGCCACCTGCTCGTTGATGTTTCGCCCTCAAACCCCCACATTCACCTCAGCCAAGTACTTCAAGGGCAGAATCACCACAACCTGGCCCTTCAGGAGTGGAATTTTCCACAGTCCCCATGTTGTGTTACTCAGCAGACAGTGTCTCCCAGGGGAAGGCCCACATCAGGTGAGTCATCACCCCCTTATTCCCCCACCTCCCACACCTTTCCCTCTCTTTCCCCCACACCCCCTGCCCATGGGCGTGCAAGTAGGCATGTATGCAGGCGTGCACACACGCAGCAAAACGTGCTGCACATGGCAAATGGCCCTCTTTACCAGGCGTGGGTAGAGTGGATACCTTTGTCTGGGAGGATGGAGCAGGATTTCAGCCGTCTGTGCCGGTGTTTGACGAGGAAGGAGCAGGTGATCAGGAGGATGAGCTTCCCCCCAGGCCCTGGACTATTAGCAGTATTTTCAAGGCGATATTCACGACTGCAATTATGCAATACCTGGTGGAAGAAATAAACTTCCACCAGGCTATGTGTGTGTGGTGGCTGGACGTGGCTGCCAGTAAAAGCACATACATGACGGACTGGCAACCTGTGGAGATGGGGGAATTGTTGTGTGGCTAGCCCTAACCATGCTGATGGCGCACATAAGAAAACATGTGCTCCATGACTATTGGTCGGTAGATGAACTTGCGGGTACACCTGTCTTCGGTAAGTATATGGCCCATGACAGGTACATGGCCATCCAAAGGTTCCTCCATTTCAATAGAAATTAGGGCCTGAACCGAACGACAGGTTGTGGAAAATTAGACCCATACCAACAATGCTCAGTGAGTCATTTTCCAGGGTTTTCCGTTTGTTTCAGAAAGTGGTAATTGACGATTTGCTGGTGTTATTCATGGGCAGGTTGGCATTTATTCTGTATGTGCCATCCAAGTGTCACTACTTTGGCCTGAAATTCTTTGTTCTTTGCAGCTCCAAAACTTGCTATGTGCTTGATGTGATAGTTTATTCGGCAACAGATGTAGATATACCTAGTGATGCTCCTCGTGGTTTCTCAGCATCAGCCGTAAAAGTGCTGATGGAGAAGTATTTCAACAGGCACCACATTCTGTACTCCAATAAATATTACACTGCCCTGGTGTTGCCCAGATATTTGCTTGAACACGGTACTGGGTCCTGTGGAACTGTTCAGGCAAACAGAAAGAATTTCCCTGTATTCTTAGCAAATACAGAGAAATGAGCCCTTTTACCAAGAAATATGTTAACATATTAGCCCTTCTCTGGCATGACAAGAGATGGGTTAACATGTTTTTAACAGTACATAAGGGTGTGTTTGAGGAAACGGGAAAAACAGACCACAGAACCAGGGAACCCGTGTTGAAGCCAGATGCTGTCAATTATTATAAGATCAACATGTGGCTTCTTGAAAAAGCAGACATGCAACTTGGTGAGGTTGATTGCCTATGTAAGTCCTGGAGGTGGTACAAGAAGGCGTTTTTACACCTTGATATCGCCGTCCTGAACTGTTTCATACTGTTCAGGGAGCTTGTCAGGAAAATTCTCTTTCTCTAAGAGTGTTAGAGAGAGCTTGCACGCAAATTCCGAGAAGAATATTCAACCGCACAGGTGCCAGGTGCTAGGTGGGGGACAGCAGCTACAGCAGTCAGGCTAAGCTGTGCTGAGTATTTCCGGTGGCACAGGCTGGTAGAGATTGACCGTACCACAGAGTCGTCAGGCATACAGGCGGTGCCACGTCTTCACACGACCAAACGCCGTCCTCCAGCACGAAAAGGGACAGCCTACCAGTGTGCAGAGTGCAAGGTCCCCCTATGCCCTAAATGTTTGTGAGTTTCATTCTGGTGGATAAGGGTTAAAGGTTTGAACAGAGTAGCCTTGCCCTGCACCCCTGTGCCTCTGATGAGTACATATAGATTGGGTGGTAGAGTTGGATGAATGATAGATAAATTTGGATGATAGATTTGGATGATAAAAAGATAGAATAAACTGGGCATGATATTGACTAGTTCCCTGTCTAGATTTTGCATTCTGGACCCTGCCTCATCCCATCCTTGGGGAAAATGAGGTGATGATGATGACGATGATGATGATGATGATGATGATGATGACTACAATTCCTTCTGTCACATTTTCTCTTTCTTTGCTCTCTCAACCTTGCCTTACCCCATTCTTAAGTGGGAAAAATGGTGATGATAATGATGAATGTCCCTGTACCATATATACTTTTTTTTCCATACATTCTGAAGTCTACCTTATCCCATTTGTCGAAAATTAGTTGGGATGATGATAATGTTGCCGCTGATGGTGCTTAGTTCTACCTATAGTTTTTTATACCTGCCACACTCCATTCATAGGAGGGGGGGAATTAGGTTGATTATGATGCTGACAATGATTTGACAGAAATACTTCTCCCTCAATCCACAGGACAAGATAGGTGCCTTTCCTCTCTGTAGAAAATATTGGCATTAAAAAAAAAAGCCTGGAACAGAAGATATTTGCCCAGATGATGACCAGTGTCTCATCCAGTACCTTCTGTGGTAAGTTAACTGTTGAATTATTAAGATTTTTTTTTTTCTTACTTTTACTTATTAAGTAAAGATGGAGGGATGGGGTGGAGAGGTATATGAGAGAGGGGGGTGTGAGTTGGGAGCAAGGCAGTGAAATGGCGGGGGACAGGGCGACGTGGAGGCGATTTGTTTGTGGCCACCCCAAACGGGATTGAGGCATCTGACAATAGATAGATAGATAGACTTATTAAGTACAAAGGAAAATGCACAAGAATTAGCTATGTATTAAAGTTTTATTGTTACCTAACTATAAATCTGATTTTCTATACCTGTAGTTCATTCATTTTAACTCAGACCAATTTGTTGAGAATTCTTTTTAAAGTCTCGTTCATATCATTCGTATCTTTTATAAAAGTTCCAAAATGCTTGCATGCATTGGTCTTGATAACCTAGTGGTGGCTCTCCACGTTTCTTGATCTCTGGCAGCCTCCGTATGCAGTCCCATATCCCTGAGGTCACTCTCTAAGACCTTGTCTCAGTTTTTTTTTTTTTTTTCGTCCTGCCTCTCGCTACCCTTTCCCAGACGTTAAACTTTCTCTTTTCTCTGAAATTTCCATTCTAGGAGATTTCAATGTTCACCACCATCTCTGGCTCTCCTCTCCTTTCACTGATCCACCTGGTGAACAAGCCTACATCTTTTCTATCCTTAACCCTCCCCATCCCGACGTTTTCTGGGCAGTGGTACGCCCCAGTCCCGACATTTTTGGACCTTCTTTTTTTTTTTTGCTCAAAAATCCGCTTTGGTGAGAAACATCGAAAATTCATAGAGAAATCGCTCACCTGAGGTTTAAAATACTCGATCTAGGTACGAGTACCTCCTTACCTGACTGGGTTTTCTAACAGGCTGGCACCAAAGAAAACGAGTTCTATGGGGGGGGTAACTATTTTATCCACTTATAAACAGTATTTATTTATTTACTTGGTACGAACTTATATGTAGTACAAGAGTATATTAGTTTTCAAACAGTAATATAGGAATTATAAGCATTGTTTCACTCACTAACTCATCACCATTCATAACCTTTTTTTTCCCACATTACTTGATCATCATTTCTGACTGTTTCTTCCTCTAATGCTATGTAAACTTTGTCCTCCACATTGTCATCAATTGGGGAATCACTCTGGCCCTGAATGTCTTTATTGGCCAGGTCACTGGTAACAGGTGAATTGCCGAGACAATGGCATGCAGGGGTGGGAAGAGGTTATGCTGTGTAAGGCATTGTCCCTGCTTGGCATCTTGTAGAGGAATAGAGGAAGGTGTGCTGTGTATAACAGCCAAAAATCCCTCGCGAAATCACTCGCGAAAATTGAAAATTGTGCAAATTAGGGACCTTGCAATGGTGCCGCGTTAATTCACATCTCCGGGATATGAGTGCACATCATGTGAGGACGTGAATTCACGTCTCCGGGACGCGGCGGGTTAATCCAAGGCGTCCCGTCGACATATGGGTATGTTGCAACATTTTGCATTTGCCAGTCATGACGACATACTGGTACATTGCACAATTGCAAGGTTCATAATTTGCACAATTTTCAATTTTCGTGCGCGATTTTTTGTACGTATACACGGGACACCTTCATCTATTCCTCTAAAAAATGCCAAGCAGGGACAATGCCTGACACCGCATAACCTCCCCCTCCCCGCACGCCATTGTCTCGGCAATTCACCTGTTACCAGTGACCTGGCCAATTAAGACATTCAGGGCCAGAGTGATTCCCCAATCGATGACAATGTGGAGGACAAAGTTTACATAGCAATAGAGGAAGAAACAGTCAGAAATGATGATCAGGTAATGTGGCAAAAAAAGGTCAGGTATGGTGATGAGTTAGTGAGTAAAACAATGTTTATAATGTCTATATTACTGTTTGAAAACCAATATACTCTCGTACTACACATAAATTCGTACCAAGCAAATAAATAAATACCGTTTATGAGTGGTGTGAAATAGTTACCCTCCCATAGAACTCGTTTTCTTTGGTGCCAGCCTGCTAGAAAACCCAGTAAGGCAAGGAGGTACTGCTACCTGGATCGAGTATATTAAACCTCAAGTGAGCGATTTCTCTCTGAATTTTCGATGTTTCTCACCAAAAGCGAAGGTTTTAGCCAAAAAAAAAAATGTTTCGAAAATACTTCGGGATTGGGGGGTTTCAGAGGTGCGAAATGGCTCGGGATGTGATGTGTTAATGACCTAGAGCAGCTTGTACAGCACCCTACCCATATCCCTGACCACCTTGGAGAGAGCTCCAACATACCTGACCTCTTCCTCACAACTAATCCTTCTGCTTACATTGTTAATCTTTTCTCTCCGTTGGGCTCCTCCGATCACAGACTTATTACCTTAACCTGTCCTATCGCTCCAGTATGGCCTGTGGACCCTCCAAAGCAACGTCGTCTGTGGCACTTTGGAGCTGCAGACTGGGAGCCCCTCAGGCAGTACTTCCTTGATTTTCCCTGGAATGAGAATTGCATTCACGGTCGGGAGCCATCTGAGTGTGCCTTGCCATTATGGGGGTTATTCTTTCAGGCATGGGAGCATATATTCCTTTCTCATATCCTTTAACTAATGCAAGAAAGACATGGTTTAATCACACTTGTTCTAATGCTGTCCACAACAAGGGGAGGGTCTATAAAAGGAACTGGAGCCAACCCACCCCTGAATCACATCTTTTATACATTTCTGCCCAGAATCGTGCTAAGTCTGTTCTTTGCTCTGCTAAAAATAATTTCATCCATAGTAAATGCTCTCAACTCTCCAACTCGACTTCTTCCCGCCCTTCTGGCACCTTGCCAGAAACTTTTCTAACAACTTTACCTCATCATCCTTCCCTCCTCATTTCTACTCTGATGGTTCTGTAGCTATTTATTCTACTGATAAAGCAGATCTCTTTGCTCAGACTTGCTCTTCCAACTCCACCTTAGACGATTCCTGTTTTGTTCCTCCATCACTTCCTCCCTCTGACTTCTTCATGGCTGATATTAAAATTTCTTCAGCTAATGTATTCTCTGCCATCACAAGTCTCAATACTAACAAGGCATATGGTCATGATGGGGTCCCTCCTGTTGTCCTCAAGAACTGTGCTTCTGTGCTTATGCCCTGCCTAGGTAAACTCTTTCACCTTTGCCTATCAACTTGTACCTTTCCTTCTTGCTGGAAGTTTGCTCTCATTCAGCGAGTCGCAAAGAAGGGTGACCATTCCCAACCCTCTAACTATCGTCCAATTGTTTTAACATCCTGTATCTCAAAAGTTTTCGAGTCAGTTCTCAATAGAAATATTTTAAAGCATCTTTCCTATCACAACCTTCTTTCTGATCGTCAGTATGTGTTCCGTCAGGGTTGCTCCACTGGTGATCTTCTCACCTACCTTCCAGACTCCTGGTCATCCTCCTTTCAGGACTTTGACGAAAGCTTTGCCATTGCACTTGACATCTCAAAGGCTTGCGATCGAGTCTGGCATAAATCTTTAGTTTCCAAACTGCCCTCTTACAGTTTCTATCCTTCTATCTGTACCTTCATCTGTAGCTTCCTTTCTGGTCGTTCTATAGCCGCTGTTGTAGATGGCCATTGTTCTCCTCCTAGATCTATGAACAGTGGTGTTCGTCAGGGTTCTGTTCTATCACCAACTCTCTTCCTTTTTTATTCATCAGTGACCTTCTAAGCTGTACTTCTAACCCTATCCACTCGTACGCTGATGATTGCACCTTTCACCTTTCCATTCGGTTCCCGCAACATCCATCTCAGCAATTACTTCAATAGACAAGGGATGAGGCTATGGCACACCCAATGTCTGACTTGGCTCGTATCTCTGAGTGGGGTAAATATAATCTTTTTGTTTTTAATGCATCAAAGACTCAGTTCTTACACCTATCAACCTGACAAAATCTTCCACAGGTGTACCAATTAAAGTCTAATAAAATTCAGCTTAATCCTGCATCGTCCTTGAACATGCTTTGGGTTTCATTTACTCGGGACTTATCTTGGAAAGATCATATTACATCTCTTGTAAAATCTACTTCCACGAGATTGGGTGTGCTAAGCCGACTCCGTTCCTTCTTTACCCCTGCACAGTTGTTGAGTTTATACATGGGTTTTGTCCGCCCCTGTATGGAGTACAACTCTCATGTGGGGAGGCTCCCCACATGCAGTTCTTCTCAACAGGGTGGAGTCAAAGGCTTTTCGTCTCATCAACTCTCCTCCTCTTACTGGCTCCCTTAAACCTCTGTCTCTTCACTGCACTGTTGCATCTTTATCTCTTTTCTATCTTTACTTCAATAGTCACTGCTCCTCTGAACTGTCTGCTTGCATTCCTCCACCTCTACGATGGGCACGTAACACCTGTCTAGCAGCAGACTCTCATCCCTTTTCTGTCCAGCTTTCTAACACAAGAGTTAACCGTTACTCCCAGTCCTACATTTATGCAACAGGTCAGCTCTGGAACTGTCTCTCTCTGTCTGTATTTCCTACTTCCTATGATCTCCAGTTTTTCAATGCAGTGTGTCCAGGCATCTCGAAATGATCGGATCTTGAATTTGGCTCTCTCTTGTATCTTGTTTTTCTCTTGGAAGGAACAATTTGCGGGCTCGTGGCATTTGGTTCCTTCTTCCTAGCAAAAAAAAAAAAAAAAAAAAAAAAAAAAAAAACTTTCTGCACCCAATTGTCATCCTCCATCCTGTCCATATGCTCAGGAATCTACCCCTCCTCATTACAACACCAGTAGCCTACATTCCAATCCCACCCTTCCTCTCGACTCCTCGGTTGTAATCCCAGCCCCTCCTCCCAGACCTTCATTCAAGGATAAATTATATATCCATCTGATAATTATACCATTTTTGTATGTCTGAAGGATGGATTGATGGATGGATGTTTAACCCTATGAATATTCTCTTTCTCTACTGCCTAGGTCTCGGTACTTCAGAGCAATACACTCCTAATACATGTCGCATAAAAATATCCCTTAGCACAGAGGGAGAGGGAGAAGAGGGAGAGGAGAGGCAACAGCTGGTTGAACTTCCTCCAACCACTCATTACCCTAGCCACAGAGCTAGCTTCAGCCCCACCTCCAGCACATAACGTGTCCCCCATATAACTAAACTTTTCCACACACTCAAGAGACTCACTAGCAAAATCAATCCTTTCATGTCTGACAATCTCCACATGCTCTCCTCGACACTCTGCACATATGAAATCAGCGTTATTTCGCAGTCTACCAAATACCACGACATCTCTTACACATCCACTTACCACAAACACTGCACAAGATGGAGTCACCTTCCACACCCTTGTGGCAAACTGCAAATTACTACACTTCCTCTGCATTTACAGTACCGCCTCTAGTCCTAGACATCATCACCCTTGTTCCATCCGCACCCACTTCCAAACCTTTTTGTCCCATACCATCTCTCCACTTTCAAATCCTTCCTCCACCTCCCTTTCAATATCTACAGTCAACACCATGTCAAAAGCATATAATATCTCTTTTGGGAGTTCATTTCCGAAGTCACGTCAGAGAGCTTCAAGCATCATGACGAGCAATTTTTTTCACAGGTTGACATATGATGATGATGATGATCATGATGATGATGATGGATCACAAGGTGAATCAAACGACACTCTAGGGTATCTGATATAACAGTTCCATATGCAGATCGATGCTACACGATTTTTTTTTTTTTTTTTTTTTTTTTTGGAGATGGCTTCCTGAAGTACCCATTATAACACATGGATCCAAGGAGGAGTGTGTTACAAGTACGGTAGGAGGGAGCAGTGTGCTACCAGTGGGCCGGAGGAGTGTATTGCCAGTGGGTGGCAGGAGTGTGCTGCCAGTGGGTGGCAGGAGTGTGTTACAAGTAGGAGGGAGGAATGTGTTACCAGTGGGCAGGAGAAGTGTGCTAACAGTGGACGGGAGGAGTGTTCTACCACCAGCTGGGAGGAATGGATTCCCAATGGGCAGGAGTGTGCTACAATTGAGGAGCATATTGGACTGTTTCGTGTGAGCAATATCACAGACAGTGGTTAGTTCATCACTCATGGTCTATCCCTTCCTCTAGCCAAACTCAGACCCAGGTTAAGTTAGAGGTTAAGTTAGATTAAAGAATACAGTGATTTTACGATCACTGTATCCTTTTTTACTCCAACTTGGACTAAAATTCCCATCTCTTCCCCATGAATGCTGAGTTATAATTATAGATTACACCAGAATATGTGGCTAGTCACGAAGGGCTCTGGGAGGAATACAGAGCTGTAGTAATGTCATTTTCAGCCACTGAGCTATGTAAAGTAAATTGTTAATGGATGAAAAGGGCCAAGTTAGAATAAAAGGACGATACAATAGTGCTTTTTTTCGGAAGACCTGGCGCTTTGAGAACAGAAGATCTGATTACTATTAAAGTAGGCCATCTCTCAACACTCTAGATATTTTCGTAAAAACTACCCTTTTAAGTGTTAACCATATTAACCCGCCACGTCCTGATAACATATGGATATGTTGCAACGTTTTGTCATGCTCAGTCCCAATAACGTATCCATAAGTTTTGCAATTAGGTCCATCATTTGCACATTTTTCAAATTTTACTCGTGATTTTGGTACGTATACGCTGGACACATTCCTATACCCACTGCCAGGCGGGGACACTGCCTTACCCCTCGTAACCCCCCCCTCCCCCGCACGCCATTGTCTCAGCAACTCACCTGCTAGCAGTGACCTGGCCAGTAAAGACATGTTGTGCCACGATACAAAATTCAAGGCGGGAGTGATTTTCCAACTGATGACGATGTGGAGGACAAAGATTACGTAGCACCAGAGGAAGAAACGAGCAGAAGTGATGAGTAGGTAACGTCGCTGAGGAAGGTGCAGTAAGGTGATGCTCAGTGAGTGAAACAACGCTTATGTTGCCTATATTATTGTGTGAAAACCAATATATTCATGTACCACATACAAATTCGTACCAAATGAACAAATATCTACCTATTCTGAGTGGTTTGCAATAGTTATCGCTACCATACAAAGCGTGACACCCGCAGCATGGCTCCAGAGAACACGATACCAGATGTTTAAAGGGTCACCTGTTCAGACCACTTCTAAGCTCAGGTGGGCACTTCTTCTCTGAATTGTCACTGTTTCTCACAAAAAGTGGTGGTTTGACCAAAAAAAAAAAAAAAAATCCAAAATTGGTCGGGATTGGGGGGTGGTCAGTGGTGAAAAATCGGCAGGGACGCGGTGGGTGAGTGAGGGTTGTGTTCCAGTAAGAAAAATTATATCCTTATATGATACAAAATTGTAATCAAGACTACAAGTACTTATCAAAATGGGTTTTGTGACATTACTGGGTTTATCAGTGTCTATTAAATGCTGGACACATTCAGGTAATAGTGTGATACTGAAACGTATTAGGGAGTACTCTGTAGCTCTGTTCGATCAAGATGGCACTCCCGAGGAGGATGGAAATCTGGTGATAGGGAGAGCTGGAGCTCCTTTTTCACCAGCCCTCAGGTGTCTCTCCTGACCCTCCACTTTTGCTGACCTTTTTCAGAGTGTCACAGACATGGAGACTAGGCCAGCATACTCTCCCAAACAAAATTTGCTTCCTATCTTTGGTATTCTACATTACATGTGCTATGCACATCATACATCATACCCTATTATGACATGGGTTGGCGTCAGCAAGCGCATGCGGACAGGTGATGTCTAGTGTTTAAAACATCCCAGTCGGAGTGGCAGCTCTGCCTAAGTTTGATCTGTAGGAAGTGGCTGGAATTTATTTTCTTTATAATGCCAAGGGAACTGAAGGGAACTGACAAGTCATTTACCTTTAATTGTGCTGGACTATGGCAGCCTAACCTCGGGCTCCTAGACGACCTTACATAGGTTTGATCTTTAAGAGGTGGGTGGAGTTTTTTTTTTTTTTTTTTAACCCTTAGCTCCCAGGGTTCCCGTGTGAGGGACTGTGCTGGATGGGTACTAAGCATACTGTCCTCTGCCTATCTGCTCATAGTCACGAACCTCATAGGTCCCTACTCTGAGGTTCCCTTCTTCATTAACTTTCGGAAATGTCCAGTTCCTTCCTATACTGAGGACACTGGGCGCAAATTGGTTAATAATGCCACCAGGGGAAGTCGGAGTGCCTAGGGACCCTAGAACTTGAAAGAAGTAAAATGTGGTTGCATTTTTTTTTTTTTTTATTATGATGACAGGCATTTAAAACAATCTGTATGTAAGAAGTCCAGTAGTAGTAGTAGTAGTAGTAGTAGTAGTAGTAGTAGTAATAATAGTAGTAGTTGTTGTTGTTGTTGTTGTTGTAATAGTAGTAGTACAGCACAGTACAATCTCTCAAATCTAAGATGGCTGTGTCCAAAGGCTTTATGGAAAATGGAATATTGAAACTGCAGTCATTTAGTGCTTCACATTAACTAATCATCTGCTCCTATACGTGTCTACAAAAGAACTTTATCTTTAACCCTTTAACCGCGGGTGTCATTCCAGAATGACATTGACAAAACTGGACCAAACCGCGGGTGTCATTCTGGAATGATCGTGAATATTTTGAACACCGCACGTTTTTCCTGCGCGCAAAGTGTCTCACGCAAGAGTAGCTGTCGAGTTCTTTCACGCCAGCCATCCCACACCTCCCTCCTCCAACCCCGAGGGGGCCCCCCCCCCCCTGTCCTGACCCGCATCAGTCAGTATCTGTCCAGCTCTGTGCGTGAGAATGGCGCTCTGTCCCGACTCATCGTCGCTCGCTTCCTCCTCGAAAGTGATTAGTGCTAGTGTGCCTTCTACCTCTACACCGGTGAAGGAACTGCCGACGGCGAGGCAGAAGGGGTTGAGCACTCCTGAAATTAGAAATGAGCTGGACAAAACAGTAAGTACTACTCTTGATTGTGGCAGTGAAAGTGACACACTCACAGCAAGCAGTGACGATTTGGCAGTGATTGGTGGTGAACCATTTTCCATTGATAGTGACAGTGATGAAAGTGATCGTGTTGTTTCCCCCCCACCACCCCCAACTTCTGGGAAAGGGAAGGCGCCTATAGGCAAAACTGGTATTGCACGTGGGAAGGGAGTGAAGTGCAGACTTATGTCTCCCACACCAGGCCTTAGTAAGCATTTCCCATCAATTTCCCGTTCCCCTAGCCCTATTGCCCTCACATCATCATCATCATCTGCCGTGCCCTTTCCTCAGTCTACATCATCTGAGGAATACGAATTCCCAGAGCCTGCAAAGCGAGGGAAGGCAGGCCGTGCAGGCCGTGCAGGCAGGGCAGGCCGGCCTAGAACAAAGGGGATGCGTGGCAGTTGGAGGGTAAAGCTGGGCGATAAGCGAGGAGATAAGCGAGGTGATAAGCGGGGAAGAAAGGGTCAAGTTTCACCATGCACCAGGTCAGAAACCCCCCCGCCTGCCCCCCGCTCAGCTCCCTCACCCTCGCCACCCCCCCACTCACTGCCCCCGCACTCACCCCCCTCCCCGTTGCCTCCTGCCTCACCCCCCTCCTGCTCGCCTCCTGCCTCACCTCCTGCCTCACCCATTGCCTCACCCATTGCCTCCACCTCAGCTCCTTCTCACGGGGAAACGAGTGCAATGCAACCTGCCACTTCCACTGAACCACGCACAGGGAAGGTTGATGCATTTGTTTGGTCTGACGGTTCAGATTTTCAGCCACACAATCCGCCGTTTGATATGACAAATGCTGGAATACAGCCTGCCTTTCCATGCAACACAGGAGATGACTTTGTGGACTACTTCCTGGCCACAAAATCATGTATGATGAAATCGTGCAGCATGTCAGCGATGAGACTAATAGGTATGCAACTCAGTGTGCAGCAGAAGGGCTGGGACCTATTGGCTCACCAAAGCAAGTGTCGTGGTTGCCTGTCGGAATCAGAGAGCTGTATGTGTTTTTTGCACTAATGTTTCTGATGCCCCATATAAAGAGACATGAGTTGGAGGAGTACTGGCTCGTGGATGACATTACTACTATCCCAATATTCGGGAAGTATATGTCACGGGATCGGTTCCGACAGCTGCTAGGATACCTGCACTTCGCTGACAATGCAAACCCGTCCCAAACTGACCCTTTGTGGAAAGTGAGGGATTTTCTCAACAGGATTAGGGATCGATTTATGCAATTTTTCCGGCCTATGCAGAAAGTCGTCATAGACGAATCCCTGGTATTGTTCAGAGGACGTCTCAAATTCATGCAGTACATCCCCAGCAAACGCCACCGCTTTGGGATAAAGTTCTTTGTGCTGTGTGACTGTGAGACGGGGTATATCCTGGATTTTGTCATCTACTCTGCTAGTACAATGGACGTGAACAGGAAAGACCCCCTTGGCTTCTCTGGCTCCGTTGTAAAAGTGCTGATGGAGAGGTATTTTGGTGGTAATCATGTGCTGTACACAGACAATTACTACACAGCACCGAAACTCTCCAAATACCTGGCTGAACACGGCATTGGCACTGTTGGCACTGTACGGAGCTATAGGAAAGAGTGGCCAAGTTTCCCCGAAGCATCATCATCATCCAAGGGAGATGTTCACCTGAAGAAGTCAGACAAGCTTCTGGCGATCAGGTGGCATGACAAGAAGGTCGTGAATATGATCAGCACCATCCACAAGGGGGAATTGCAGAGAACTGGGAAGGTCAGCTACAGGACGGGAGAGCCAATCATGAAGCCTGATGCCGTCATTGATTACAATGTCAATATGAGACTTGTTGATAAGTCTGATATGATGATTGGCGAAATCGACTGTCTCAGGAGAAACACCCGATGGTACAGGAAGGCTTGCCTGCACATGCTCGATATGTGCATGCTCATCGCCTTCATCCTTTACAAGACACAAGTAGGGGGCATAAGGCAACCATCACTGAGACAGTTTTCCAAGACTGTCGTGCAGCAGCTGCTTGCACGATTTGGTCAGGTGACGGCATTGATCCCGAGGCGACACTCTGACACACAACCTGACCGTCTTGAGTGCCGCAATTACATGAGCCGGCACCAGCTTGTGAAATTGCCTCTTACAGCAGGCGGCAGGTTGTCACAGGGCCGCTGCAGAGTATGTCATAACACCACACGGAGGCCTCGGACGAGAAAAATGAGCACACACCAGTGCCTGGAATGCCAAGTCGCTCTATGTGTAACTCCGTGCTTTGCCGAGTACCACTCTCTGAGTAAATACTGAAAGTGACAGTGATATACAGTGATGCAACAGTGACGTGCTTTACCAATAATTGTATAATGGATAATGTAGTAATAAGGGATATTTTGCCTAGAAAAAAATGTAAATATTGGCCAGTATAATAAGTGATATTGTAATAAGAGAATCTGCGGCACTTGTGTAATTCTGCGGCACTTGTGTAATTCTGTGATGCGACAGTGACGCAATATAGTAATAAGTGCAGTGTAGATATAATGTATATTGCCCAGATTATATGTAAAATAATATTAGAAGTTAGAAATAATGAAAAGATCGCCTGAAACGTCAGTAAGCGGGTGCCGCCGCAGTGAAGTGAGGCGCGGCCGCAGTGAAGAGCGGGCGCATCTGCAGTGAAGTGCCTTTTACCTACCTCAGTGAACACAGAGTGGGTGTTTATCGTATGTACAGTGTTCATATATGTTTATATTACTATTATGAGAGAGTGGTTGGCATTTGGTACTGGTGTGTGGGGCGTAAAATAGTTATTTCACACCCCTCACTTCTAACGGCTCTGCCCGTCCTGTGAAAGTCAACAAAGTCATGAAACCTACATCAATGGAAAGCTGAAGGTTAGTACTTTCTAATGGTACCTTATTTTTTTTCTCTAGCTTTATTCTGTGCAGAGTTATTAAGGTTTAAAGGTTTGTTTACATTTGGCTGAAACCCCCGCGGGAGAGGACAGTCAGACCAAAACAATACCCACGGTTAAAGGGTTAAACCTGCACTGAAATTGCAGAGATGTGTGATATCAATACTTCTCTACACCATGAAAAAATAAGAGTATTTTGGGATGTGGAGGTTATTTACAAATCAATTTTCGGATTTGGAAGGATGTACTGTACCATCTCAGCTGTTACCTCAACAAACAAGGGATGAGGCTATGGCACACCTAATGTCTGATTGGCTCGTATCTCTGACTGAGGTAAAAGTAATCTTGTTGTTTTTCATGCATCAAAGACTCAGTTACTACACCTATGAACTCAACAAAATCCTCCACACGAGTACCCACTAATATTTGATAATATCCAGCTCAATCCTGCATCATCCTTAAGCATACTTGGGGTTTCATTCTCTCGGGATTTATCTTAGAAAGATTATAATTATTACTTCTCTTCTAAACTCTGCTTCCAAGACATTAGGTGTGCTAAGCCGACTCTTCTACCTTCTTCACCCCCGCACAGATACTGACTTTATACACAGGTTTTATTCGCCCTTGTGTAGAGTACAACTCTCATGTGTGGGGAGGCTTCCCATATACAGCTCTTCTCAACAAGGTGGAGTCAAAGTCTCATTAACTCTCCTCCTCATACTGGCACCCTTCAACCTCTGTCTCTTCACCTCACTGTTGCACCTTTATCTCTTTTCTATCGCTGCATCAATGGTCACTGCTCCTCTAAACTATCTGCTTGCATCCCTCCACCTCTAAAACGGGCGGGTAGCACTCGTCTGACAATAAACTCTCATCCCTCTTCTGTCCAACTCTCTAATGCAAAGAGTACCCATTACTCCTAGTCCTTCACTTATGCAATAGGCCAACTCTGGAACTGTCTCCCTCTGTCTGTATTTCCTACTTCCTATGATCTCCAGTCTTTCAAATGCAGAGTGTCCAGGCATCTCGAAATGAACGGATCTTGAATTTGGCTGTCTGTTGTATTATTATTATTATTATTATTATTATTATTATTTTATTTTTATTTTTTATTTTTTGGAAAGAACGCTTTGCAGGCTCCTCGCCTTTGGTTCCTTCTTTCTGGCATAAAAAAAAAGGCAGCCCAAGGCTGATCTGAATACGAATTCTGTGAACTGCAGACTAAAACTGACCTTTTTCAGCCGACTGTTCCCCTTTTGAGGGCAAAGGAGGGTTTTGAGGGACATTTGTGTAAAGAGGCACAGCCACCTGGTTATACCAGTGCCACCATATGAAGAAGTCCCTCTTCAACACACAAGTACAATGAGTCAGAATCCTTTAAGGCAAATTTATTTTGAGGGAAACAGTTAATGACAGAAGTATAATTTCAAAGTTACTTAAGACAGGTCACCAAGAACGATCCAAAGTCCTCTAAAGGAAACTATACAAACAGATATAAGTAATGATTAGTTTCCTGGGTTACAGTAAACCATTTGGTCACCCGTAGGCTGTAGTACGTTTCATGAGCTGACGGTGGACAGATTCACCTACCACAGAAACATTTAGTATACTTACTGTACGAAATTGTTTGTTGTCTGTGAAGATCATGCAAATCTGTGAAAAAAAAAAAAAAATCCTTTACCATCTAAAAGACTGCAAGTTGATGAATTCACTTCAGCCTACACTAGTGTCCAGTTCCGCCAGCCATGCCAGCAGCCAGATCGTAGGTGGTCCAGTGAATTCTGGCGCTCCTGCTAAATGTGACTCGCAAAGGGTCCAAATCCAAGAGATGGCAAGCGATCCCCGTTCACGAGTTGCTGCTTAGGGGAAAGTAACTGGTCACCGTGGTCTTCAATGGACTGTGTAGGCTGGCCCCGCTCCCTAAGCATCTGATGGGTGAGTGATGGAGTGTGTAGTGGGTGGATGAATGTGTCCCACACACTCAGAACACAGCTTGCCATGGTGTGTCACTGGACGTTGCTTGCACCATGTACCAGCTTGTGCCTGATGCCATTGGTCAAAGAGTTACTGGAGCAGGGGCTGGCACTGGGCGTGGTGGAAACGAACCAGGATGTGCATGGCAAGAAGGGGTCGTTGCACCAAGTGGACGACCCCGCCCTCATACCTGCATCCAGTTCTTATATTGAACAGTCACGTTTACAAATTACTATGAAGGTTTTGGTTGGTGATGATGGGAACGTTACGACGGCCACGGGTTGCAACAATAAAAGCTAGCGCGTTTGGTGCCGTGTGAAGGGCCATCAAGGCCTTTCTGGCTGCCTAACATAGGACGCTGCACATTTCCCAGCCACCCAACTGTCATTCAGTTCTTTATCCATTCAGTTATGTATCCAATAGCTTTCGGATCCTTTCTGGCCTACTTATTCAGCACATTTCAGGACCGGCGATTAGGTGCTCGTCCCTGAGTGGTGTTGTGTGTTGGAGGGCCCCCAGCCATTCCTCGGGTTTGGATCCTCATGGGTCAAACTTGATTATAGCGTCTGAATTGACTGGACCAGCAGGGATCTCTCTGTTGACTGTATGGTTGTCTGAGCTGTGTACTACTGTAGATGGAGCGAATCTGTAGACTTTTAGTTTTTAGATGGCAGGAGATTGATTATTTCCACCAGACGTGAAGTTCATGGATGCACTGCTGCCTTCAGATGACAACATTCAGTGTCAAAGAAAGTGGTTTACTGTAAATCAAGAAACCATAATTATATTCATCAAGAAACCATAATTATATTCATCCATCAGAATTATCCTCAAATAAATTTAAAACTGAGAAAACTGAGTACATTAAGCTAGGCTTAGATCAGGACATCACCCTGCCCTTTTCAATTATCAGCTCAGATTTGGGCTGAATAGAACAACAGATGACAAGTGCCCAGCTTGTAGAATGAGCCCACATAATACAACACACATAATGGAGCACTGCACAGCACCAGCCACACTAATACACAGACAACATAACACATATAGTGGAGCCCTTTCCTCCTCCCTTTCTTTTCTCTGCTCCCCTCCCCCTCTTCCCTCTTCTCCCGTCCCCCTCCTTCCACTTCCCCCTTCCCTCTCCTACCTTCCCCCCTCCCTCTCCTACCTTCCCCCCTCCCCCTTCTACCTTCCCCCCTCCCCTTTCTACCTTCCCCCCTCCCCCTTCTACCTTCCCCCCTCTCCCTTATTACTATTCACTCTTATAACCCTCTAACTCCGAACCTTGTTAGAGTCTGTCACCGCTAATAATCACCTGGTAATTTGTGTCATTGGTCTAGCACACACACACACACACACACACACACACACACACACACACACACACACACACACACACAGAAACGAGGACTGTATATTGGGTTTTGTGAGTTTGTTCTTTTTTTAGTTCCTTAAAAAAGAAAAATAAAGTAATAAAAAGAAACATTCTAATAATTTCTTCATACTTGCTTGAGGTAGTAGGGGGTGGCACTGCATTGGATTTCACTGGTTTGTCTGTGTCGGTGTCAGTTTCGGTACCAGTAAACACGGTATCGGTATTAATGCTTTACGAGTAGGAGGCCCTGGGGCAAGGCTACCATAGTCCAGCTCATTTAAGCCTTAGTAGACCACCCTTTATCCCTAGCATCATACCTCAAACGGTAACTATCAATCTCATTTTGCCCTCTTCGGAGCGCAGGAACCCGAGGCTAGGCAACCGCAGTCTAGAACATTAAATGATAGGATACCGACCTAAGCCCCTGATAGCGTTTTACTTGACAGAAAAATCTCCAGCCACCTATAGGACTCACACCATTTTGTGCAAGCTACACCTTGTTCCGACTAGAGAACTTTACCACCAGGCAACAGACAGCATACACATGATGGAAAAAAAAAATGATAATAATTACCTCTTAGATTTTAATCTAGATTCGTTACTGCACGTCCTTCACCTATACCATATTTCTACTACCGACAACCGAATCCGAATTGGCCGTGGTATCACGAGCCCATCGAAGCATGTAATTTAATTTTACAAACTGTATCTAATAGACTTTTTTTCTGAACTGCTTGACGTTTAAAAAAAAATATTCTCTCCCGTTTTGTTGAGAGAGGTGCCTGTTTTCTCCGAAATTTAACAAAGTTTTTATAACCACCAGCTGATATGTCAACCCTACAGCTCTCCCACTCAGTCGAATTCAACGCTACAGGTTTGCTGGTTTGCATCTCCAATGCATTTACTAGCACAGTCACGGACAAAAGTTCTCTCAATTTGTCACATCTTCTACTTGTCACTTTCCTCCGTTGGTTAATATTCCTAAGCTGTGAAATAAACTGAATTAAATAATGTTTTTCTAGTAAAGAGTATCACAGACCACATGGCGCTCACTCAAAGCAGTGTGTCTAGCAAAGGAACGGAAACGAGAAAAGAGGAAAATTGAATGGCAAGTAAATGCAAAAACACAATGAATCAAGGACGTAACACTATTTAGATCATTTTTTTAAGTCAATAAAACTTAGGAGAGAACGTATCATACTAAATGCGGCGCAAAAGACCAATATGAGATTATTACACTATAAGATGTCCACAGATAAGGTAGGGGGGTTTCACTTACTATATCAACTAATTGCGAGGGACGGCCAAGACAAAACGGAAAAGACAGGTGACTCCTAAGCTGTGGAAGGCTTGATATGTTTCTGTGCCCGTAGGTGATTCTCTGTGATGTGATGCGTCAGAAAAGAAAGTGACGGACATAACTCAGGTGTGATGTAGAAGCAGTGGAATATTAGGGAAAAAAACAAATGTTGTTCCTGAATGTACACTGTTTAAAAAGTTCAAGTACTGAGAGGTATCAAAGGCAATGAAATCTAAGTTGTAAGCCTTCACAGATGTCTTTCACTCCCACTTCTATGTATCTGTCTATCTATAGTCAGACTCCTTAATCCCGTAAAACGTAGCCACAAGCAAGTCGCCTGCATATCGCCCTGTCCTCTACCATTTCGCTGTCCTCCTCTCAACTTACACCCCTTTTTCGCACTTACGCAATAAAATACAACTTCAGTGACAAGTAAAACACATGTACATTTTTCTAAATAACTGTGCTCCGTGGAATTATAATTAAGGGCAAAACATAAGATCCTAGAGTAAATAAATCAAATACGATAAGGTAATATAAATGTTCGTGAATATGTGTATGTATAGATTTCAGGCCTCAACACGAATAGGTTAATAATTGCCACTACAGTCATTACAAGACCACTAAGGCATTTAGTAATATTACTAGGATTATCATTATCATCGTCATCATCATCACTCATTATTATTATTATTGTTATTTTATAATAATAATAATAATAATAATAATAATAATAATTTATTATTATTATTATTATTATTAGGAATTATCATTATTATTATTATTATTATTATTATTATTAGTAGTAGTAGTAGTAGTAGTAGTAATAGTAGTAGTAGTAGTAATAGTAGTAGTAGTAGTAATAGTAGTAGTAGTAGTAGTAGTAGTAGTAATAGTAGTAGTAGTAGTAATAGTAGTAGTAGTAGTAATAGTAGTAGTAGTAGTAGTAGTAGTAGTAGTAGTAGTAGTAGTAATAGTAGTAGTAGTAATAGTAGTAGTAGTAATAGTAGTAGTAGTAGTAGTAGTAGTAGTAGCAGTAGTAGTAGTAGTAGTAGTAGTAGTAATAATAGTAGTAGTAGCAGTAGTTGTAATAGTAGTAGTAGTAGCAGTAGTAGTAGCAGCAGCAGTAGTAGTAGTCGTAGTAGTAGCAGTAGTAGTAGTGCTTGGGGCCAACGGATTGTAATATGAGGGTTAGTGTTAACCTTCACATTACAACTCCAAATGGTGAACTGTGTTAGCAAGGTTGGTTTTGATCTTCACAATATAATTCACCAGTGGATGGAGGTGATTTTATGAAAAACAAAAAAAAGGAGTAGTAGTAGTAGTAGTTTCATTATTGCTATTATTATTATTATTATTATTATTATTATTATTATTACTATTTTGTATTCAACTTCAGGGGACTCTTGTTTGGTCTCCTCTATATGGAGTTTTCTGATTGTGACTCATAAGCACTTTCTATCTGTCCCTCCAGCCATCGATCCATCTATCTGTTCACCCATCTGTCTGGCAATATTGAACTATTTCAAATAAAAATACAACCATATGAACTCTCTCTCTCTCTCTCTCTCTCTCTCTCTCTCTCTCTCTCTCTCTCTCTCTCTCTCTCTCTCGTAAAATGTCAATATTGACCTATTGTACAGGGAGATAGGTTGGAGTGAAAGTGTCCTACACACACACACACACACACACACACACACACACACACACACACACACACACACACACACACACACACACACCCTACAGTACACTCGCACATGATACACGTACACATACAGAGGGACATTCATACGTATACATACATACTGGCAGACAAATAATTGACACCTATCAACACACACACACACACACACACACACACACACACGTACAAATAATTAATACCTAGGCTGTCTGCACACACCCACACACCCACACACGGTAGTACATACATGCTAATAAAATCTCCATACAAACACACACATAAAAGTGAAAGGACCTGGGAAAATGAGAGAGAGAGAGAGAGCGAGAGAGAGAGAGAGAGGGGGGGGAGGGAGATATGTAATGTTAACCATCTTTTTATGCAAATTACCAAGAAGATACAGACATTTCCTTTATGTGGCCATCCGTTCGTCTGGCTGTTTGTCCGGTTGCCTCTCTCTCTCTCTCTCTCTCTTTGCGAGTGTGTGTGTGTGTGTGTGTGTGTGTGTGTGTGTGTGTGTGTGTGTGTGTGTCTCGCTCTTCCCCCCCCTTGCCGCAACTCCATCGATCAATTGTAGGTGTATATGTATGTTAATAGACAGATAGTTAGACGGACGGACAGACAGAGAAACAGAGAGAGAGGCAGAAAGATAGATAGGTAAATAGATAGACTGACAGATATACAGCAAATACATTTATACATACATACATTTGGAGGGTGAAGTGCTTGAAAAGGTACAACAAGGAAGAAAGGTTGCTGGTTCCTTGAAAGCAGTGATAAGAAACAGGGAAGTGAGCATGGCAGTGAAAAAGTTACCACATGACAGTATTGTGACACCAGCTCTAACGTATGGAAGTGAGGCTTGGACCTTATTGGAGGGGCAGAAGTCAAGAGTGGGAGCAGTGGAAATGAGTTATTTGGGAGGATCATGTGGAGTTACATGGAGAGACAGACTGACAAATAAGGATGTGAAGGAGCGTTGTGGTGTGGATGTGGATGTGATTGGAGGCGTTGGGAGAAACACATTGAGATGGTTTGGCCATGTAGAGAGGATGGAGAGTGAGAGACTGACGAGGAGAGTGTATGTGAGTGAGGCGGAGGGGGGGGAGAGGAAGGGGGGAGGCCAAGGATGAGATGGAGGGATGGTGTGGACAGGTATATGAGGGAGGAAGATGTGAGCTGAGCCGGTAAATGAAACGGCTGGGGACCGGGCGATATGAGAGCTATTTGTTTGTGGCCACCCCTCAGGGGATTAAGGCGTCTGGCAATGGATAGGTAGATACATACATACATACACTGTGCACATAATGCACATATGATATAACCGTGTATCATGTATCTCACTAAACAACTCTTAATATCTGAAAGTTTCCATCTTATATTTCCCTCCTCTATTTTACTTTCCTTATCATGTGTCTTTCCTCTCCTTTAAGAAATTAGATCTTTGTCAGTTGTTTTCATATGTTTTTTTCTTATCAGTGAAAGTTAAATTTCCTATCTACTTACGAAGATATTAAAATCTTAACTAACATAAAACGGACGCTGGAGAAGAAAGCCTTCATATGGTGGCACCGATATAGCTATGCGACTCCAGTGCCCGGTTAAATAAATGTTTCTCGACTCCTTCCCTATCCTCGAAAGAATGGGTTGTATTAGGAGGGCAACTTCATCCTACAGTCCACCAGATTTATGTTTCAGATAACTTCTAAAACAACAATAATTATACTACTACTACTACTACTACTACTACTAGGCTACTATCAGCACCATGAGGCTTCGAACTGCAGAGGTTAGGGTAGAAATATCCTTCGTTAATCCATATATTATACGAGGCATTTTCAACGCTGAATATAATAAACAACCCCATCACGGCAAGAGCTCTCTCCAAACTTAAATACAATCATCTGGTGGCGAAATGACAAAAAAGTCATCATAATGAAAGAGATTAATGACCATCTCTCGCTCATTAAAGTCTCTCACTTCGTTATCTCACCTGACACCCTCGACGGCGAGGGAATTATGAATAGGGTAGGCCTACTAGGGCTACCTAGCTCAAGGCTTAAACACACACACACACACACACACACACACACACACACACACACACACACACACACACACACACACACACACGCTACACGAACATACATTAACTTACATTCCTTCTCTTCCTTAATAAATTCTGGGGAAAAAAAGTGGCATTTTACACCTAACCATTTCTTTCTTGTCTCCAGAATTACTTAACTGTGGAAATAACTTACACCAACAGAGACACATTATAAAACTTTCATTCCGATAACGCATTTTTATTCTTATGGCGAAAATACTTTTTTTTTTTTTTTAATATATACATTGAAGAAGGAACCAAAGGCTACAGGCCAGCAAGGTTGCTCCCTCCAAGAAAAAATAAAAACAAGATAACAGAGAGGCATAGTCAAGATCCGTTTTTTTCTAGATCTCTTGAGACACTGCGTTTAAAATAATGATCATAGTCAGTAGGAATCACGTAGGAAGTACGGTCAGAGGGAGATAGTTTCAGAGTTGACTGTTGCATACGTAAAGGACTGGAAGTAACTGTTAATTCTTGTATTAGTGAGTTGGACAGAAAAGGGAGGAGAGTTTGGTGCTAAAGGGGTGTTACACGCCCGCAGTAGTGGTGGAGAGATGAAAGTAGACAGTTCAGAGGAGCAGAGACCATTGAGTGACGATAGAAACGAGATAAAGATGCAACAGTGCGGCAAAGAGGCAGAGGTTGAAAGGAGCCTGTAGGAGGAGGAGCGGTAATGAGACAAAAAGCCTTTGACTCCACCTCCTTTAGAAGAGCTACATATGGGGAGCCTCCCTACACATGAGAGTTGACCTTTACAGTACACAGGGGCGAATAAAACTCCTGTATAAAGTCAACAATTGTGCAGGGGTAAAGAAGGCGCGGAATCGGCTAAGCACACCTAATCTCTTGGAAGCAGATTATACACGAGAGGTAATATGATCTTTCCAAGATAAATCCCGAGAGAATGAAACCCCAAGTACAGTATATACCCCCACTTTAAAATTCTCTCATTTTGTGGGAGCTGTACAGTCTACGGGTGTGGATGGGGAAGTGAGTTGCCCATGCATGTTGGAATGAAGCAACCAGTCAGAGAGAGAGAGAGAGACAGAGAGAGAGAAACAACATAACATGAACGTCTCTCAAAACATCATGAAAAATACCACGCCCGTATTTGTGAGCGTATGAAAGGAGCATGACGGAGAGGAAAGGTAGGGTTCAAGGGTCAACATTACAGTGACAGAAAACACTCTCTCTCTCTCTCTCTCTCTCTCTCTCTCTCTCTCTCTCTCATTACCTTAAAATCTTATAGAAAAGATATAAGTACAAGCATATCCATCCTTACAACGAGCAACCTTATTTTAACACTCTCCTTTCTTGTTATCATTAGCACGTTTACTGTCATTATTATTCGCCTGTTATACATCGTCTCTAAGTCCACACTAAAATTACAGAAAAAGGCCCATTAAATTTCCGTTTCTGTATCATTTTTACTCTAGCTTTGCCTAGAAACATCTCTTTCTTGACCTCTGAGTTGAAACAATAGGTCAACGCCAGAAAATGATGTTATACCCATTTCAGTTTAACTCACCCTACATTTTCTTCCTATTACAGCTTGCCTCCCGTAGCACAGTGGCAGAAAAAGACAGCACAGCTACTTTACATCCTTTCCTTAGCACATCTTCTTGACTCGTATCACATTACAGTGTGATGATGGAAAGAAGGCAGTTTTAGGCCATTTTAGAGCAACAGATCTACAGTGACAAAAACGTGTCAAGAAAAGGCTGTCGGGTTGTATTATTATTTTTTCTGACACTGAGCTACTAAATGAAAATGTGGACCAAGTTAGGATGAAGGGACTACACGTATAAAGTTGATCTGCAAGTCTCTCACTAGTTAGAGAAAAAGTTATATGTAATAGCTTGTGGTATTTTACGATGGATTCCTGATTTACAGTGGGGTGTGTTCTTGTAGTGTGATTCTGAGTGAGTTACTTCCTTTTCATCCTCTCTCCCCTTCCCACTCTTTCTTCGTTCCCTTCCTTTCCTCTGTCACTCCCTTACTCCCCTCATCTCTCTCTCTCTCTCTCTCTCTCTCTCTCTCTCTCTCTCTCTCTCTCCTCCTTTCCTTCTCTCCCATGTCTCTGTCTGTCTGTCTGTCTGTCTGTTTGTTTGTCTGTCTCTGTCTGTCTGTCTGTCTGTCTGTCTATCCCTCCCCCCCCCTCTCTCTCTCTCTCTCTCTCTCTCTCTCATAATCCTTGATTCCCCTCTCTCCAATGTTCTTTTTCCCTTTTTTCCCTCTCTCCATCATTCCTTTCTTCATTTTTCCCTCCCTTCCCTCCCTCTCTCTCTATTCCTTCTCTCTGCCACGCCCTCCAGTTTCACTTATCCTCTCCTCCCCCCTCCCCTCCCCATCCATATCCCCTCCTCCCCTACCCCTCCCTCTTCTCATTAATTCTTGTCCATATCCCCTGTCCCCTTTCTCTTGATAGCCTCCAGCCCTCCATCCTCACGCCTTTCCTCCATCCTTGGCTACCATCTCTATTTACCCACTCAGTTATACTCCAGACAACTTCGCTTTGTTTCTTACCAGACTCTGTTATCCTCTCCATCTCTCTCTTTATCTATCAATCATTTTTTTTTTCTCTTCCATTTGCTACTTCCTCCACCTTTATTAAGTCCTTTCTCTCCATCCCTCCCTTCCCTTCCCTCCCCTCATTAATACCTGTCCTTACCTCTTTCCCCTTTCTTTTGATAACCCTCTCCCCTCCCTCCCTAACGCCTTTCTCTCCATACCTCCTTCCCCCTACTCCTAACCCCCCCCCATTCATCCTTTTGATTATATCCTCTCTCTGTCTCTGTCTCTGTCTGTCTGTCTGTCTGTCTGTCTGTCTCTCTCTCTCTCTCTCTATTGGTCCTGCTTTGCATTCTTATCCCTCCGCACTTTCATCCATAAACTGTCTAATTAAGCCATTCTTTCTTCCATTCATCTACCCATCCACCAGTCCATCTACCAACCACTAATCTATCCAAGAATCCATTTATTTATCTGCATCCACATCCATCAATCTGTCCATTCATTTGCACATGTGTCTTCACATCCATCAATCCATTCACCCATCGACACTGCTTCAATACACCCATCTATAAATTCATCCATCCCTCCATTTATCTATTCATCAGTTTTTGATACGAGTACCTCTCGAGACCTTTTAACACAAGAATAATATCGCCACAGTTTACTGGAAAATAGGGTTTAAAAATCGTAAGTGAAATGAATTGATTAAGGTGATGACTTATATAAAAGAAAAAAAGAAGGAAGGCCCCCCCCCTCTCTGTTTTACCCAGCCTCTCACTTTCGTTGGTGTGACCTTGAACATGAGTGATGAAGTGAAAACCTTCTCTCCAGCCACTCCCTCCCCTTCTCCCCTCCTCCTCCTTCCCTCCCCCTCCTTCCCTTCCCCTCTCCCTTCCCCCTCACTTTCACCTCCGTCTACCTTGCCTTGCCCTATCCTTTCTCTCATCATAATCTCTACCATTACCTTCAATTTGCTCTTCTTCCAATACACTTACTCTATGTTATTAAGCCCCTCATCCCGGGAACATCAGATAGTATTAAATTTACCAGCTTTCATCGATTTTTATCTCAAATTACAAGAGTGAAATATAATCTTTATTAAACCCTTCACTCCACGAAGGGTCTCCTAAGCTTACCAAACTAATCTGAAGTCAGGAAAAACAAAGGAAAATAATAACGCTCCTATGTTCTAATCTAAGTGTTATGAAGCTCTTTCCGTTTTATCCATATATATCTGCACCTGCTATTCCCATCTTTACTTCTTCCTGTCTTATTGCTCCTTTAACTTTTCACCTTTTGCTGGCTCGATGTATTACGAATTTTGCTTCACCGTTTCTTCTGTAGTTGCTAGTAATTCCTCTCTTCTTCACTTTCTTTGTCATTTATATTCTCGTGTTTCTTAATTTTCGCTTAATACGTTCGAGTTATATTCTTATCTTCCTTACCGTTCCTTCCTTCATCTCTCTCTCTCTCTCTCTCTCTCTCTCTCTCTCTCTCTCTCTCTCCACAATCATCTTCCCCCCAATACCATCCCTAAAACACAGCCCCGACTTAAGGAAAACTGATGTCTTGCCAGAAGAATACCCGGAACTAATCAGGGGCATTTTTAACTCCGTGTTGTGTAATGGATTAAGTAATACAATTATTTTACGACACATACGTTGTCACAAATATCTTCTTCCTCACCCCCCTCTCTCTCTCTCTCTCTCTCTCTCTCTCTCTCAAAGCCTCTAAGGCCATAAAAATTCCTTCCCTCTTCCCCTCCCATTCCCCTCCCCACCCTCCCTCTCTCCTCCCTCTTCCACCTTCCTCTCCCCTCTCACCCTACCCACAAGACAGACGACCTCCCAACAATGTGGTCTTCCTATTTTTTTCCTCTGTTTTAGGCTTGGATCCTCTCTCGCTTGGCATGCGATCCACTATAGGCGTCACGAATAGATGGTCTGATCCCATTAAATTTTTTTTTCTTTTCCTTTTTCGTGTTTCTTTCGTTTTTTTTTTTTTTTTTTTATGGCTTGCTGAGTTAGGGCTGGACGACTTGACGCCTTTGCTTTTTTTTCTTTCTTTTTCTCATTTGACTCTTGCGATGATGATAACAATGAGGCGTTGGTTCATTCATAATTCCTTCATTATGCTGGCGTCTTTGTTCTCTCTCTCTCTCTCTCTCTCTCTCTCTCTCTCTCTCTCTCTCTCTCTCTCTCTCATTACCGCCAAACTATTTTTTTTTTTTCGGCTTCAGATGACCCATAGCTACGAAGGGAGTAAGGTTGGATTATTTGATGGTTCTTGATTAATAATGATGATCATGATGAGAGAGAGCGAGAGAGAGAGAGAGAGAGAGAGAGAGAGAGAGTAAACAGACAGATACCACCTAACTGCTAAGTATTGTTAATGATTCCCCTGTGAAATTACTTCCTCGTCCATGTAAATCACACACCACCAGCACGCGCTAACGAGTACTCCAGCGGTCAGTCAAACACCATAAAACGTCCACCACTGTCCCAGACACTTAGTTAAAAACAACAACAACAACAACAACTCTGGTACAACTAGGAAGCCGTGGTCTCCACAAAGGTGGTGAATGCAATTGGGATTTCAAAGCTGTGGAAAAAGAGTGGTCAGTTAAATGTGGGAATCATATCATCACAGGCTTGTTGTATCTTCTCACTAAACAATATTCCCATACGTAAAAAACATTATTTTTAGTTCACGTCATGAATCTGACAAAAAGACAGTGCGACTCTTTTTCAAAAGAGATTTCAAGTAGTTCTGTGATAGTAATCTGCCCCGGCTAGTTCTAACCCTTTTATTGTCAGAGGTCTCCCGAGACTTTATAAACATCGTCTGGTGTTAGCATGAGTGCAAAGACGTTATGGCAATGTTTTATGTAAAGGGGATTATTACTAGGGGATATTTTAGCACGGTACCCTTGCTGTTGATAGGTCTCCCACACTGTACTTTCTCTTTCTTTGTTCCTGGATCCTACCTCTAGGTGGGGAAGAGGGTCAGGATAATGATGATGATGTAATATAGTTATTTGCGCAGTATTTTGTCCCCGATAAATTTCAAAGCATAAAGAACGAACGACGAAGGAATACTTGAGTCCAATATATGGAAGTGATCTGCGGAGGACCCTTCAAGGGAGATTTCAAGATTGCATAAGAGGGTAAATAAAATTGTTCTAGTGTTCATAACGATTTTAACTCTGCATCAATAAGTAATCCACAGCCTAATGTGCATGGTATACTATTTTTTCTCTATATTCTTAATTACGAACAAAGGTATGAAGCTCATTTAGCAATGGTACTATAATTAGAGCTAGAATTATATGAGCTGGAAAAAACTTATCTATCTATATGTATCATTTTTTCTTCTATCCATCACGAGCTTAAGGGCCCGGGGATTGCCTACTTAGCCCAGACATCTAGGGCGAGATCAGTCGCTCTGCCTTGAATGATATTATGCGAGAATAATCCCTTGCACAAGCCTTGGAAATAAACCCCTACGGGTTTGGCTGAAGCTCCTTTTCTAAACGTCCATTTGGTTACTTATTTACCACCCAAAGTATTAAATTGTTTACATGGCTACAGGAAACCATTCTGATTGTCACTCACTGTAGAATCATTAGAAGGTAACGGTACATCAGTTTAGTGGATCGCGGGTGACTCTGCCTACTACACTGTACACATTCGAAAAACTAGAAACCACTCAAAGATCGCATACCGTCGCCAACTCCAATAAAATTTAAGATTTACTGGTGTAATTCTTCTTTCCTACTAGACAAATACTTTTACGGCCTCACATGGTCAGTCTATTAACTCGGTCTCAGTCTGCCCCATTACTGAATCTCCGAGATTGGTTACCTCCTCCGACACCAATGGAATTTATGATTTTTTCAAGCATCCGGTTCTGGGTCCACCTGAAAGTTTACTGATCTATTTTTCGACCCACTGCCCATCTATCCACCAGATATCATTGAATTTCATTGTAATAACTTTTTGAGATATTTTGCACGCAGAGACAGATTGTGTGACAAAGGTGAATACATAACTTCCAACATCGCTGGCGGAGGTTATCAAATATGACATCCCACTAGTCCTTCCGATGTAAAGTTATTATCCAATAATAATACACATAATGATTTTTACACTTCTTTTCACTTTCGTCCCTCACCCATAAATGACATCAAGTATTATTCCTTCTTCCACCGTCACTCTTTTCTCTTCTGCACTAATTATTTCCCATCTCGGTCATACTTTTGCCCCCTCACCTTTAATTTTAACTCCCTCTTCCACACTCAACGTTTTCTGTTAAATAATACTCCGTCATTCCCTCACTACTTCTTTTGTACTCATTTCACATTTGCCACAACCTCTGCCACAGTTATGGGTATTATTTATGAAGCATAGCAAACTTCACAGCACCTTTCTTTCTTAGCCAGTTATTCTGTCGGTTTACACTTTGATTTTTTCTTATATATATATTTATAGTGTCGACATAGGATGCCTCAGACATACACAAAGGCATGAAAAGGTATGATATGCAAAACAAATAAATAAATCGCTGCAAGAAGAGGTGCTACGAAGCCTCCTATGCCACCTTAGGACTGATCTCTCGTCCGGCTGAACCCCAGTACCTGACACCACCTGTTGCCTCTTCCTACCCACCTTGTGTATCCTCTGGCAGGCTTTTACTCACCAATTAATCACACTGCCATACTTATTTCATCCTTCACGCTTCTTCTCCCTCGTAACCTTCCCCCTCCATCCCTTTCCTCCTTCCCTACTCCTTCCTTTTTCCTCCCTCCCTTTCTCTTCATTCCTTTTCCATTCCTTCTATATCCCACCCTTTCTCCTCATTCCTTTTCCCTTCCTTTTGTCTCACTCCCTTTCTCCTCATTCTTTTCCCCTTCATTTTGTCTCACTCACTTTCTCCTCAATCCTTTTCTGTTTCCTTTCTCTTCCCCCCGTTCTCCCCCTTGCTTTTACCTCACTTTCTTACCTCTTCTTCCCTTTCTTTACCTCCTGTCCTTTTCCCTATCCTCTGTTTATCCCTTTTCCTCCCTAGCCCTGTCTTAACTCCTTTAACTCCCTCCTTCCCTTTCTCTTCCTTCCTTCCTTGCCTTTCATTTTAAATTCTTTTTTTCCTTCCTCGGCCTACCATCCCCTCCTTTACCTCCTTCTCTCCCGCACATTCTTATTAACTTTTCCTTTTCCTCCCTCTCTCCTCCATTACACCCTTCCTCCCCTCTGCCATCCTCTCCCGTACAGTACATCATTTATGTCTACTGTTCCTGTCTCTTACCCTTCTGTCTCACTTAGGCCTATCTCATTCTCCTGTCGCTATCAGTCCTTCACTCCCCTCCCATCTCTCTCTCTCTCTCTCTCACCTCAGCTCCCCTTTCCTTTCGCCCTACCTTCACCTCCGGCCCACTCTACCACACCTACCCTACATCATGCCCCCCTTCCCTTCCCACCCTCATCCAATCCCCTCTTCCCCCATCCCACAATACCCCTGAAGGTCTGAGCTATCCCTTCCTTTCTTCTTGGTCTTCCCTCCCTCCCTCCCTCTTAACATTCCTCCCTGTTGACCATTATCCTTTCTCTCTTCCTTTCTTCCTTTTTCTTTAATATCTCTTCCTTTCTTCCGTCTTTCTTTCCTTTCTTTTCTTCCTTCCTTTCTCCCTTCGTTCCTTCCTTCTTTCCTTCCTTCTTTCATTGCTTTCTTTCTTCCTTCCTTCCTTCTTTCCTTCCTCACTTCCCTCCTTTCCTTCCTTTCTCTCTGCTGTCATTTTCTATCACTGTTAGTACTGTCTTTCTGCCCATCCGTCATGTACCTTCCTTATTTTCTCCCATTCTTCCTTTCCTTTCTCTCCTTCTTGTTCTTCCTTCCTTCTTTCCTTTTCTTCCTCTTGTCTTCCATGCTCACTTCCTCTTGTTAGTCCCTGTATTTTTTCTTCTTCTATCCATATTTTCTGCTGTACTTTCTCTTTATATTTCCCTTCCTCTGCCACTCTTTCCAATCATCCTTTCCTTTTTGTCCATTTTCCTTCTTTCCTGCCTTAATTTCTTTCATCTTCTTTCCTTGCTTCTTCCTTCATGTTTCCTTTTTCTGTTCCACATCCCTTTCTTTCTTCTTGGACCTCCGGCCTCCCTCCTCTCTTCTGTTCAGTTCTATTTTTTTTTTCATTATTACTTTCCTTCCTTACTTCCTATCATTGTTACACATGTTTTCCTCTCTCTCTCTCTCTCTCTCTTCCTTCTTTTTTCTGTCTTCCTATCACTTTCAGTCTCACTGTTTCTGCTTTCTTTTTATATTTATCGTCCTCTCTTTCCTTCCTTTCACATTTCTCTTAAATCCTACAGTCTTGCTACCCATTCTTCCATACTTTCTCCTTCTCGCTTTCATTTGTTCCTGCTGCTGTTTCATCTTTTGACTGTCTTATTGCTCCTTTTATTTACTTTCTTCAGATTTATTCTTTGTGTATTTCACCTGTTCTTCCTTCATCCTCTTGCTGTTTCCTGTGCTCCATCTTCCCTTCTCCGCCTTAGTAAGTCTTTCTGTTTTTATTTCTCATCGTTCCATTCTCCATTGTCTCCTATATATATATATATATATATATATATATATATATATATATATATATATATATATATATATATAAACTTTCTTTCTCCTCTTTCCTTTAGCTTCTTTTTTTTTTTCGACTCCCCTCTTTTCTCTCTCCCATCTCTCCTCCTCTTGTCTTTTCCCTGCCCATAATAATTCCTCCCCTACTTTTCTGCAGTACCTCTATTCACCAATTCACTCTAGTCACTATTTATTTTTTCCTTGCAGTCTTCAGCTTATTTCGCTCAACTCCTTCCCTCCCTCACTACTTCTGTCTAAGCATTCCTCCCTATTGATCATCTTCCTTCCTTCCTTGTTTTTAACTGTAAGGGTTGGGATTCAGCCTCCAGTATTTCCTTCACTGCTCGACATCTTTACTTACCTGAATCAAATCGTCTGCAGAATGGGTAGGTAAATACGTGCTGAACGACAGGACTTTAAAACGTAAATCATGAAGAAAAATTATAGAGATTTAGAGAGACGGATAAGTTTGTGTGTGTGTGTGTGTGTGTGTGTGTGTGTGTGTGTGTGTGTGTGTGTGTGTGTGTGTGTGTGTGTGTGTGTGTGTGTGTGTGTGTGTGTGTGTGTGTCTGTCTGTCTGTCTGTCTGTCTGTCCGCGCGCGTCCATACATACATAATTATGCTCTCTGCAAAAACAAACATGAATAATTTGCAAATGTGAGTGAATGAGGGTACTTTCTACCGTTTCTCGGGCAACAGATAAGATGTATTAACAAAGAAACACTGTGGACCGTAGAGTATGTGACAAAATAGAATGTATATTATGAAGTACGTCTAGTGCATTACTTAACAAATTAAATGATCGTATCGAAATTACCAGGTGAGTTATAACGAAATGGAAGCAGCACATTGGACCGCCCAAATTTAGTAATGTAAACAAGGAAGAGAAATAAAATGCCTTTTACCGAAGTACGTATAACGAGAAAAAAAAAGAAGAAATAGCTAACGAATATATCTTAAGGCTTAAATAGGGGGCATCATAAGGAAGTGCATATAACGAACTAATTGTGTAAACAAGGAAGAAGACTGCATATTAAACTGAAGTGCTTATAACAAAGCAAACAGATATAAATTGCGTAAAAATTGGCATTGTAATGTAGTGTACGTAGGCCAGTAAACGGAATGCTAAATGAAATACAAACAAGGAAGAGATATGTGTATAACGAGGTGACTACCAGTATACAAGGTCACGTTAACTGACGAACACCTGTATATACTTTATATACTGGACGTGGTTCAGCATCACACTTTTAAAGCTTTTGCTTCAAGAGGTTTCTCCTAAACTGAGTAATTTCAATATCGTTTGGCGAAAGTATAAGTACAATATAAAAGATGTGGTGGCACTTGAGTGGTGAGTGAAGATCGTGTTCCGTGTGGTCGCCCGCCGTCCACTCAAGCAGTATAATGCTGCCTGCAGGTAACTCTACACTGAGTAACATGCTAAATATTTTCCTTTACTTCAGGAAGCCATTAACCAAGCTGAGTGGTAACCGTGTAACAGACAAATGAACAGCTGACTTATTAGTGATTTTATATGCTCCAGTTGGATATATATCATCAAGGTTCAATGTTAGCATGGCTGGATGAGGTTTATTGGTCACGGAATGCCTCCCTGGGACGTATAACTGGCTATACTCGCCTTTAATGTTGAGCTATACAGTCTTGCCCAGGGACTCCAAGCTTCTGATGGGGAAACTCAGGATCGGACGGACGGATGATCTGTAATCTCTTCACTATTCTAGTTGTTTATTTCATCTGACAAAACTAGGTCACTCTCACACCATGAATACCAAGTCGTGGCTGTGTGAAGGAGCTTAAACTGTGAGGTGGGAATGAGTATCCTTTGTTACTATACCCGTTTAACTCTAACTTGGTCAGTATTTCCCATCTCCCCATTTTGAATGCGGAGTTGTAGCAACAGATTAACACTAGAATATGATGCTATTTGCGAGATGTACAATGGAAAGAATGTAGAGACATGAAATTGCCTTTATCTTCCACTCATTAGCTGGAAGAGAACAAAGAAATTCTGGGCCAAGTTAGAATAAAATGGGTATCATTAAATTTATCCTCCAATCTGACTACTCTTGGCCACCAACTAAGCTAAAATGAGGTTACGAAAGAAAAAACAAAAGTGTCTATATTATATCCTTCCTAAGCAAAGAATATTCGTCTGGCAATAGCAGTAAAAATGCACAAAAGACTTAATTGCACAAAGTGTTATTTATACGAAAGCAAGAAAGAGAGGTGGTGTGCATAATGAAGCTTTGTTAATGAGGTCGGGGCATTGGGTTAATTACAGACGATGGCCAGGTAGGGTTGTAAGGAAACCTGGAGAATGTATTTACAACACATGGTGGGAACCATATAACCAACCCTTCCCCTACGTGTCAACAAGGGGGTTGGCGGAGGGTTAGTGCCCCTCTCCGTACAATAACTCAAGACACACGGCCGCCCCTTGCAGGATTGTGGCGTTTGGCTACAGATGAATAAATATGCAGATAAACAGGGTGGCTGTATCGAACCAACTCACTGTTACTTGCTCATATGTCTTATTTTCTCACGCTTATCTCAGTCTTAATATTTTCTTTTGTTACCTCTTTTCCTTCGTTCTCTTTGCACTCACGTCCATACTCTAACAACTGTCATGCACCCTCCCTACCTCCTCTCTCTCTCTCTCTCTCTCTCTCTCTCTCTCTCTCTCTCTCTCTCTCTCCTTCGCTTTTACTATATCTCTGTAATTCACTTTCACGAACTCCTACACTTACTTCCTCACTCTCAATCTCAGTTTCATCCCCTCACTCTCACGCTCACTCTTACTCTCCCTCATTCTTACTTTTACCCTCATTCTGACCCTGCCTCTCCTACTCTCACTTTCCCCCCTCCACTCTTACTCTCACTCTCCTTCCCCCACTCTTACTATTACATTCCCTCCCCCACTTTCACTCTCATTTATTCTCACTCTCCTTCACTCACACTCTGATTTACTCCACACCCACATACTTACGTTTACTCCCATACCGTCGTTCCTACTCTTTCTGCCTTGTTATCACCCTGTTTCTTCCATTCTCACACTTATTCTTCCCCTCATTCTTACTCTGTGACTCCTACCCTCTAAATCCTTCACTCATACTAGATCAATCACACCCTCTTAGTCACTAACTCTCACACTTATTCTCACACCTTCACTCTTGCTTCATCATTCTTACTCTCATTTTTACGCCCTTACTCTCACTTTCACCCCGCTTAATTACTCTCTTAAGTCCTTACTCTCATTCTTACTCACTCACTCTTACTCTCATTCCCTAATTTATCTCTGTTGTTTCTCTCCCGTGATTTAACTCTCCCAGTCTCCACTTTCGTCATTCTTATCTCTCGCGCTATCACACTTTCCTCATTCTCATTCCTCTCCCTCCTCCTTCAGTGTCACTTTCTCCGCTCCTGCTCTTACCCCTCTCTCTCTCTCTCTCTCTCTCTCTCTCTCTCTCTCCAGCGACACACGGAGAAGATAGCAACCCCCAACACACACACACACACACACACACACACACACACACACACACACACACACACACACACACACCAGCCTTTCACCCTCTGTCAACCCCGCCAAGGACTAGGGCAGATGACAGGAACACGCATACACATGTTGACAGCGAGACGTCTTCGTTTTGCAGGGCTGAGGAAGTCGGCCCTGCGTTGGCCTTCATACTTTGTCCTTAGACACTGATGTCTTTTTATGTGTGATGGTGTGCTGGTGTTTAGGTGTCTTGGCTTCAGCCCAGCCAAGTAAAATGGTTCAGGACATTAGGTGCATTAGAGTGGCAGCTGTAGGGTTCGTACTGGACAATACTGGTATGGAACTTGGTTCTCCTGTAACAACCCTGTCTGTATGAAAAATTATATGAATATATAAATATGTAATACATATATGATATATACAGTATACATTTATACGTAAATATGTAATATATATATTTAAATGTTCATCTTAAATGTCAGGACCAACTGCCTAGCCCCGGGTTCCTACGCTCCTCATGGGGCAACGTAGGATTGGATGATGGATAGATGGATGAAATGTAAATATATATATATATATATATATATATATATATATATATATATATATATATATATATATATATATATATATATATATATATATATATATATATATATATATATCTTGTCTTATACCGAGACGAACTCGTTACACTGCAGTCTGGCTCCCACGGACCACTCTTAGCTGAATAAAATGACATGGTGTCAGGTGAAGTAGGATACAGAGAATTTCCAACCATCGGAGGGTTAAGATATCTGGTCTCTACCCTTCCCAGATTACTGTTTACTTTCGTCACAAAACTTTGACTAAAACTTCCATCTCTTCATCTTACCACTCACGTCAAAGTGTTAGGGAAAGGAAGTGGAACCGTAGTATTGTATTATTTTGTCACTGAGCTACAGGAAATTAGCTGTACTAGAATGCAAATCTTGGCCAAGTTAAGCTGAAAGGTCTATAGTTATCAAACCCACTCTTCCACACGACCCCTCCAAAAACTAGATACAGATCTCAATAAATTCTCCGAGGTACATAAAAAACAACTCGACAAAAACTCGCCAGTCAAGAGTAAGGTGCAGGGTGGGATGGATGGAAGGAGGGAGGTAAGGATAAAGGAAGCGAAAAGAAGGGCGGAAGAAAAGAGGTAGGAAGGTGTAAAAGAAAAGGAGGACAGAACAGAGGGAGAGAGGAAAAGATAGGGGGAGATGAGGGAGGGAAAGAGGGATGGAAGGAGGAAAAGGTAAAGGGAGAGGAGGGAGGAAGGGACGGAAAAGTAAAACAAGGGAAGTAGGGCAGGACAGACGAAAGGATTATGAAATGAAAAGTTAAAAAGAAGGAAGGGTGGATGGAAGGAAGGCAGTACAAAGGGGCACTAAGGAGAGCAAACAGCAACAGACCTATTATTCCTATCGATGCTGTTATAGAAGAGGTTACAACTAATGTTATAAGAAAACAGTGAGGGAGAGAAGAGAAAGGTGGTGAGTGTCACTGGAGGAATGTTGTGGGAGGGACGGGAGCTTTCTGTTGCTTAGCTGAAGGTCGTTAGCCTTTATTACCAGATTCATGATGATGATGATGAGGATGAGGATGAGGATGAGGAGGAGGAGGAGGAAGATAGAAAAGAGAATAAGAAGAAGAGTAGGATAGGAAGGCTGACTACATCAACAACAACAACAAAACAACAACAATGATCATTATTATTATTGTTATTATTATTATTATTATTATTATTATTATTATTATTATTATCATTGTTATCATTATTATATTTATCCATCCATCCATCATCCAATCCTACGTTGCCCCATGAGGAGCATAGGAGCCCGGGGCTAGGCAAGTTGGTCCTGACATTTAAGATGAGAGTGACCAGCCTCGCTTATCCCTGAGTGGCATTACGAGAGCAATAAACCCCAACTATCCCTTGGATATAAATCTTAACCGGCTAAGTTCGATTGGAGCCCCGTAATTACCCACTAAACCACCAGGCTCCAAAATTTGGTTATATGGTTACCACCCAGCGTATAAATGGTTGCCTGGTGTACAGGAAACCATTTGGCTTGTCACTCAGTGTAGTCACCCACAGGCAAAAGGAAGAGGAAAAAATGAAGGAAAGAAAGACAGAAGAGGGAGTGTAAAGTCAACCGTAGGCAAAAGGACGAGGAAAGAATGAAGGAAAGACAGAAGAGGATGGAAGGAAAGAAGGATGAAGGAGAGGAAAGGGCAAACACCCGAGAGCAGCACTACATCGAGTGAGTGGATGGTGAGTGCCCCCACCTACCACAAATAATAATAATAATAATAATAATAATAATAATAATAATAATAATATGATAGTAATAATAATAATAAGTAGTAGTAGTAGTAGTAGTAGTTCTTCCAACGGATGCGTTTTTGTGAAGCTATAGAATGTGGTGAATGTTTTTGGCGTATCAGACAGAGCCAGGAATCCGGGGGCTTTAATGATGAGTGAATGGAAGCGTGGATTGGGCAAACTAGGGTTGTCTGGACGATGCTACTCCTCTCCCTGCCCTAGAGTGGGAAAGGAGGTCAGGATAATGATATTATTATTATACTTCCTTGTAGGGATACATTGGTCATTACTAGAGAGAGAGAGAGAGAGAGAGAGAGAGAGAGAGGGGGGGGGTTGGAGGGAGAGAGGGAGGGAGAAGCGCTTAGACTGCTCTTGAGTGATGTGTGACAATGGCGGTAAATTAGGCTATGGTATGCTAGTAATTTTGGTAGTTTTGATAACAGTAGATATGTTGGTAGTAGTGGTGGCTGTGGTGCTGGTAGATGTGACAGCTCTAGTGGTGATGGTGATAGCGACAGTAGTAGACATGATGGTTGTAATGGTAGTAATAATGGTGGTAGTTATGGTCGCTTTACTACTAGTGGTACTTGTGATGGCAGTACTAGTAATGTTGGTAGTCGTGGTAATACTTATAATGGTAGTTGTGGTAATGTTGGTTGTTCTGGTGGTAATGATAGTAGTGGTAGTTCTCTTACTAATCATAATGTTGGTAGTTGTGATAATAATAGATATGTCAGTAAGTAAAAATAGAAAGACAGAAAATAATGGTAGTAGTTGTGGTAGCAGTAGCAATGTTGGTAGTTCCAGTAGTAGTGGTAGATGTAATGGCTGTAGTAATGATGGTACATAATGATGGTGTTAGTTGTAGTGGCGATGATAATGGAGAGGCCTGGTAGTTGTAGCGATGGTGGTGGGTTATAACATAGGGATGGTGCTAAAGATACTGGTTAGGGCTGTTGTGCTAGTGTGCTTCTCTCTCTCTCACTCTCTCTCTCTCTCTCTCTCTCTCTCTACGCCCCCCTTTCATTGTTTCCGTCCCTTCTTTCCTCTCTCATACCTATCCTCGCTTTCTTTCTCTCACCCTCCCCCGCCGCCCGCCCCTGGGGAGGCAAAAAAAAAAAAAAAAAAAAAAAAGCACCCCAGTACTTTCGGAAATCCCAGGGTCACTCAACTCTGCACACACACACACACACACACACACACACACACACTAGGCGCACATGGTCAGAGGTGCAAGCGAACAAAGGTGAACGCAAACACGGGTGCACACTATCCCGTATACTGACAACAAACAGGTACACACAAATACACACATAATGAGTACACAGACACTGGTGCAAACAGACCCTAGAATACACGTACACTATTGTCATTCACACAATCAGCGACAATCACAAATGTACACACATGTACTCATGGGTACAGATCCTGCAGACATACCGGTAGCTTCACCCAGACGGACTTTTGTTTATTTTTACAGGTCCAGTCAAGGAAAACCTACACAAGCAAAGTGTACGCGGAAGTAGTGCATGCAGACGTTACTGAGTATGGCATAAGCGTGATGACAGATGGCCAAGATTAAAGCAGTGCTTGCATGCAAAATTTGCGGACTAATAGCGTTTTCATCACAATATATGTACAAATACCATTACTTTTATTTCCATACCGTTACTAATCGCACAGAAACCAATTCTGTCTAGAAAAGTCCAAAAAGTGACTTTCGCAAATTATCGCGCGTCGCTATTTCCGACAATTTCTCCCGGTCGCGTCACGCGCGATCGCCATTTTTTTCTCTGACACTGCCTTACCCCCGACCTAATTTACAAAGAATTAGGTCCATATCTATTAATGATCTCGTGAAATTAACGAACAAGCGCAGAGACAGACACACACATACACAATTTGGCTTTATTAACCATCTATCTATCTAGCTATATCTGTGTATCAATCAATCAATCAATCTATATGACGTGTGTGTGTGTGTGTGTGTGTGTGTGTGTGTGTGTGTGCGTGCTCACAGATATGTTCACAAGTATATTCACACAGCAGTAAGGGAAGATTACTTATTCATAACAGAAGCACACCCACAATTAAGCAAACAAGCATACATCAGGTCTGTTGCAGGTCTGAAAGTGTACATGCCTAGTACATTCTTCTGTTAACAAAAAGAGAGAGAGAGAGAGAGAGAGAGAGAGAGAGAGAGAGAGAGAGAGAGAGAGAAAGTGGAAACGTAGACTGGAGCAGAAAACAATCATCATATCCAAAATTAAGCACTACTGTTATCTTCGGCAGGAGGCGGCCCGGTGATCGAGCAGTGGACCGCTGATTTGACCGACGCAAGACCAAGCCCAGTCTGGATAACGGAAAAGTCTGTGGTACTGAATTTGTGAAAATAGTTTTTACTTGTAGAAGGTCCAGCGATATGTCATAAATACTTTCCATTATTAACATCACACCTGTCATGAACGAGACAGCCGTAGTAGTCTGTGTATGTATTCAGTTCAGTATAGACGGTGGGTATTCCCCGCTGACATAATTATGATTCTGTGTGGCAACCATGGGGACTGTCCAGCCCAAGGAGAGGACCATGGTCTGTATTCTGCGTTGGAAACATAGTATATGAACTAAAGATGACGGAAGTGTTTTTACATTTGTCTAAGCTCAGTGTCACCTAATTTTAGGAATATCATGTCAAGAAGTGCGTCGTCAAGTTTAAAGCCTGCCTTTGTGTGTGTACTTATATATCTAGTTTTTTACTGCAGCAATGATAATGAGACGTATTCTTGTTGGTATTGGACACTTGGCAGCATCTCTTGCTTTCCAACAATTTAGTGTTCATACTTCAACTTCACAGTTTCAGCCGTCTATGACTCACCCTCAGATGAATAAAATTGTCTGACGTTTGGTGGAATTGAACACTAGAGTTGTACACACCATGAGAGGGCCCATGCTGACAAACATTAATATTCTCAGGCCTTCATGACCCTCTCTTCGCTCAATAAAATCGTCTGGAGTCAGCTGGAGTAGAAGAACAAAGTAGACAAGACGAGGAGAGGATTAACTTTTTCTTGTATGTTTATTTCTATATTTTCATCAGTAGCAAACTAAAGGCTATACACTAATTCAGTACGAATGATGTCTTTTTTTCGTCCCATTTTCCTATCTCGATCAATTTAATTCAGGTCAGGGAAGACTTTTGCTACTGAGGGAAGGAGGAAGAGGTAGATATGGCATCCATTAACTTCATCAAAAACAGGGTGATGTCCTGAGTAAAATCGTCAGGCAGTAGGAAAAGTAAACGACAAACCACGCCCATGTGCTGAAAAGGATTAAAGGTATCCACTAATTCACCTCTATACCTCACGCTGGCTGGTCTCCAAGGTAATATAAGCGACAGTCGACGTATAATTGAAAGCCCTCGTAAACCTTTCCTATTTCAGTCTGGACACGGAAGTAGTTAAAGGGATGTTTCTTTAATTAGGGGGCCATAAAGAAGTGCTGTGGTGTAGGTCGGTGAGTTGAAGGAAAGGGTGGGTAAGGGAGGGTGATGGTCCTGATGATGATGATGATTATGATGATGGGAGAAGTGGCTTGTTGTGGTGGTGGTGGTGATGGTGGTGAGAAGAGGATGTTGTTGTTGTTGTTGGTGCTGGTGGTGCTGGTGGCGGTGGTAATGAAAAGAGGGTGATGTTTTTGTTCGTGTTGTTGTTGTTGGTGGTGGTAAGAGGGTATTGTTTTTGTTGTTGTTGTTGTTGTTGTTGTTGGTGGTGGTGGTGGTGAAAAGAGGGTGATGTTGCTGCTGTTGTTGTTATTGTTGTTGTTGTCGTTGTTGTTGTTGTTGGTGGTGGTGGTGGCGGTGGTGATGAAAAGAGGGTGATGTTGCTGCTATTGTTGTTGTCGTTGTTGTTGCTGTTGGTGGTGGTGGTGGTGAAAAGAGGGTGATGTTTTTGTTTTTGTTACTGGTGGTGGTGCTGAGGTGAGGGTGGCCACATTCCCAGCAAGGTCGGCATTAGATCTTGGACGACGAGAAAGCGACCTGCAACTATACAGTGATTCTCTCTCTCTCTCTCTCTCTCTCTCTCTGGTATTTCCTTATATTTTTCTCTCCATTCACTTCCTTCACCCCAGAGCTTCCTATAACTTCATTCTCCTTTTACTTTCACTTTCTCTTCTTCTCTTATATTCTTTCCTCACTTCCTTTCCTTTACCCCTACGCCTCCCTCCCCTCACCCTAGGCCTTACACTCTCCACATCCACATTACTTTTACACACACACACACACACACACACACACACACACACACACACACACACACACACACACACACACACACACACACACACATTAATTTCTCCCTTTCAATATTTGTTTCACAGTTCATCCCTCGTTCCATTTTTTCCTTCTTTTCTGGCCTTTAGGCTTCGACGAATTCCAAGGAGTGTTCTCTCTCTCTCTCTCTCTCTCTCTCTCTCTCTCTCTCTTTTATCACGTATAATTAAAGCCACTTCTCCATGGCCAGAGTAACCTTTCATCTCTCTTACCGCCTTCTACAACCTCCAGAGTACCGACTAACACTTTCTAAAACACATCTTTATACTCTGTACACTTTTCCTTTTAAATAACATTTTTGTGTGTGTGTCCGGTAGATGTGCCCTCTCGCCATCTTGAATGCTGAGCTAGAACAAGAGATTAACACTGGAGTATGGAGCTAGTCCTGAAGCAGTGCTCTCTCTCTCTCTCTCTCTCTCTCTCTCTCTCTCTCTCTCTCTCAGCCACACACGGTAATAAATTGTAAAGAACTGTATGTTTTGAAATTGAAAATCAATAAGTACACTTCGTCAGGCACGATTTTGTGAGTCATATGATCTTTGACATGTTGAAGAAGATAGGTTTTGGCGAGCGACCGAAGCCAAGGAGGAACGTTGCATATTATATAAAGCAAATGAATTATTTGGAAACTCTCCTTAACATATTGCATATAATGCAAAAGCATTAATATACCGGTATATCTAATATCTCTCTCTCTCTCTCTCTCTCTCTCTCTCTCTCTCTCTCTCTCTCTCTCTCTCTCTCTCTAGTTAGATTGATGGATCGATAGACAGATATAGATATAGATGTAGATAGGTAGATAGATAGATAGATAGATAGTTAAATATACAGACAGATTGATTGATTGATAGCCAGGTAAACATGGATAAGATTCTTTCCTTTATCCTGTATTATTTACAGGCCACACTACATTACGAGTACCTTGCACTATATCCAGCTTTCATTTACAACCACTGCTGCATCTCTGCCACTGTATGGATCAAACCCATATAAATACACGTAATTGCCTGTTTCTCCACATTACGTAAATAAACAATAATTTCCAAGAGCCCGGTTTAACAGTGTGGAAAATATTCAAATTATGAGCATTCTACCAGTGACTTTTTGTCGTTCGTCGGACGATAATTAAGGACCAGTTTCCGATGCTGTCATTATTCCCTAACTAATAGCCCTGATATATATCCTAATATTTTTCTAGGTTTATAGATACAGTGAACGAATACTTAAAATTTTGCAAGGAACATCCAGTGGATCCATGGGGTTTTGCCGATATCACTTAATATACTGCGATAAAAACGGCCATACTGTAAATGTAAAACCATAGTCATCTTGGCTCTACCCACAGGAAGAATATTATTCCTGGCCACATATACATTAGCTGTTGTTGTCTAGATTAGATTGTGCGTGTTCCTGTACATGATATTTAATCCATCAGTTGTTCTTCTTAATCACAGTTAATATTCATACTACAAGGAGGTCAGCAAACAGCTCTCCACTAGAAACTCCCCTGGCCGTGTCTTTTGTGCTGCGGGGACGGCTTAGTCTGTTGACGCGGTGATGAGCGTGGCAGTGGGAATAGAAAATAGTAAATGACATGGGGCACTTACCTGGAAAGCTTACTGTGACGTCACCTCAAACCAAAAACCTCTCTGAGTAGGGGAAGAGAAGCGTTTTATATGAACCAACTTGTGTACAGTACAGTACAGTGTATTAACGACTACCCATAATTTCAAGGGCTAACATATAAGAAATAATCATACTAGTACTGTTCTATAGTCCAAATTAACTTGTGTGTACATTGTGATATTCAGTCGTCATACATTGCTCATATTAAGAATTTTTTACCTACACTATCACTAAATGCATGTAATGAAACAGTCTCTCTCTCTCTCTCTCCTACACATATCTTTGAAGACCACAACACTGGAACAGTTAAATCAACATCTCAAGGATGCTAACATCCTTTTGTTGCTGCTGTTATTATTATTAATATAATCATCATCGTCATCATTAACATTATTATTGATTTATAATAATAATTATAATAATAATAATAATAATAATAGTGGTGGGTGGGGGCGCTCACCATCCACTCACTCGATGTAGTGCTGCTGTTGGGTGTCTGCCGTTTCCTCTCCTCCGTCCTTCTTTCCTTCCATCCTCTTCTCTCTCTCTTTCCTTCATTCTTTCCTTGTCCTTCTGCCTATGGGTGACTTTACACTCCCTCCTCTGTCTATCTTTCCTTCATTCTTTTCTCTTCCTTCTGCCTGTGGGTGACTCTACACTGAGTGACAAGCCAAATGGTTTCCTGAACACCAGGAAACCATTTACTACGCTGGGTGGTAACCATATAACCAAATTTTGGCGCCTGGTGGTTTAGTGGGTAATTATTGCACTCCAATCGGATTGAGCCCGTGAAGGTTTATATCCAAGGGGTGGTTGGGGTTGATTGCTCATGTAATGCCACTCAGGGATGAGTGAGGCTGGTCACTCTCATCTTAAATGTCGGGACCAACTGCCTAGCCCCGGGATCCTATGCTCCTCATGGGGCATTGTAGGATTTGGATGATGGATTGATGGATAATAATAATAGTAATAATAATAATCATGATGATGATGATGATCATGATAATAATAATAATAATAATAATAATAATAATAATTATTATTATTATTATTATTATTATTATTATTATTATTATTATTATTATTATTATTGTTATTATTGTTGTTGTTGTTGGAGTTGTTTTATTATTATTATTTTTTTTAATTATTAGTACTATTATTATTATTACTAGTAGTAATAGTAATAGTAGTAGTAGTAGTAGTAGTAGCAGCAGTACTAGTAGTAGTAGTACTGTTGCTCCCAGTGGCTAATGTTATTTTTGCTCTTGTTGTTTTTGCTGATGTTCCAGTGTTAAATATATAAACAAATATATATATCTAGCTGATCTGGTAAGTCATCATCATCATCATCACCCAATCCTACGTTGCCACATGAGAAGCGTAGGAGCACGGGGCTAGGCAAGTTGGTCCCGACATTTAAGATGAGCAATAAACCCCAGTCATCCCTTGGATATAAACCTTCATCGGCCCAATCCTATTGGAGCGTCGTAATTACCCACTAAACCACCAGGCGCCAATATTTGGTTATATGGTTACCACCCAGCGTAGTAAATGGTTTCCTGGTGTACAGGCAACCATTTTGACTTGTCACTAATTGTAGAGTCACCCACAGGCAGAAGGAAGAGGAAAGTATGAAGGAATGAAAGACAGCAGAGGGAGTGTAAAGTCACCCGTAGGCAGAAGGACGAGGAAAGAATGAAGGAAAGAAAGACAGAAGAGGATGGAAGGAAAGAAGGATGGAGGAGAGGAAAGGGTAGACACCCGAGGGCAGCACTACATCGAGTGAATGGATGGTGAACACTCCCACCTACATGATTTGGTAAGACCACAAGAATTTCAACAACCCTCTACTCCTTTCTTCTCTTAGTCTTCAACCCACACTGCCTTTGCAACCTCTGCCCATGGGCCTACACCACTGCCTATATCATCATCATCATCATCATCATCATCATCATCATCATCATCATCATCATCACCATCATCATCATAATCATCATCATCATCATCATCATCATCATCATCATCACAGTCCTATACACATAACCCACAACCTCTATATCGTTACATCCCATACAATACCCATCGTAATTTTATTCAATTCGCAGTCCACCAGTGCACAAAATACACCCCCATAACCTTGTACGAATGTATATGTGTAGTTATGTGTGTACTGTATTAATGAATGTATATATACCGGTACGTATGTGTGCAGGTATCTATCTATGCATGCATGTATGTATGTATGAATGAATATATGTTACTGTATGTATGTATGAACGTATGTATGTATATATGTGTGTATGTACAGTATGTATGTACGTGTTTTAGCAACCAGCGTACAGCATTGGCCTATATTTACAAAATTCTAAAATTACTGGAGTCTGCACTGCTGATGGGAATAAGTATTTCTCCCTGTTTTTTATTTTAATTTTTCGATAAAAGACAAATAAAAACGACTGTCATTCTTGAATAACGTCGTACAAGCAATTTTTACACACAGTCTTCTCTCTCTCTCTCTCTCTCTCTCTCTCTCTCTCTCTCTCTCTCTCTCTCTCTCTCTTCCCAAGTGTTGATGTCTGAGAGAGCAGCAACAAGGCGCTGGAGATAGAGATAGCCGCCAGATAGTTTCACACCCACTTCTCTTTCCTCTGTCTGTCCCTTCGGCAAAACAGCCATGTTCGAATAAGCCCGTTTTCTCTATATCTCTGCTTTATTAACAACCCTGTCTCACACTCTTTATTTTTCCCAACCTCAAGAATATTTAGCAGCTTATATAAAAATTCTGGAATCATTGGAATCCTGAGATTAGTTTAGCTGGGAATCGGTGGGGATTGTCTTTGTTATGGTTTTCTCGAGACTGGTTAGTACGCGCGTGAAGGTCTTTCGGTTGAGCATCTCGCCGCAGACAAGTGAACAGCGTGATGCGCCTCCCTCCCTTCCCTCCCCATGCCCGTCTCCTCCCTCCCCTTCACCCCAAGCCTCCCTCCCTCCCCTTACAATCCCCAGCCTACCTCCCTTCCTTTACAGTCCCCAGCCTCCCTCCCTTCCCTCTCCAATCCCGTGTCCTCCTCAGCTGGCGGGAAGGTATATAAGCCTGGGTCCGCCGGTGAGCAGGTAGGCATTTGCTTGACCTGTGCTAAGGCTTGTACACCTCTCCTCCCCCCTCACATAGACAGGTGGGTTGATCCTTAAGGTGGCCTTCTTGGTCCGTGGATCTGTGAGAAAGATGTAAGTTTCTGAAGCTCTTGGCCAGCTTTTTGATCCACGGATGTGTGTGTTAAAGGTGATCTCTAATTTACTGTTTTGTGTGTATGTAAACGGAGAACACATTAAAATATGCCCCTCCAGATTATATTTTAAAGATGGGTTGCTTAGTAATGTGGGTGTTTTGGTCCATGGATGTGTGTGAAAGATGGTCTATTGCTTAAGGAGAGAGAGAGAGAGAGAGAGAGAGAGTGTGTGTGTGTGTGTGTGTGTGTGTGTGTGTGTGTGTGTGTGTGTGTAAGCAGAGAAAACATTACGAAATAAATCCCTTCATCTCGAGACGATTTTTAAGGCTGGGTTGCTCGGTAAGGCGGGACTCCTGATCCATGGACGTGTTAGAATGACGTCTTGATTTTTCTGAGAACTTTTGCATAAACAGAGAAAACATTAAGATCTAACTTCCCTCAGCTCGAGACTATTTTTAAAGGTGGGTTGGTCAATAAGGTGGGGTTTCTTAGTGCCTGGATTAGTGTGAAAAACGTCATATAATTTTTAAGAACAATTTTTAAGAACTTTTGCCTACACAGAAAATATCTAGATCCGTTCATCTTATGAGGATATTTTTAAACCGGCTTTTCTTGGTTCGTGGATGTGTGTCTAAGGTGCACTGAAATTTTCTGAGAATTTTGTGTAAGTATAGTACACGTTGACATCTACAGTACATCTCCTCATTTGCAAATTATTTATTCAGCATAGAAAATCAATCGTGTTTAACTCTTAAAACCGATAACGAATTTTTGCCCTTCATTTTTGTTGTCTTCAGGCGCTTTACTCAATTTAGGGAAGATCTCTCTAGCTGAAGGGTCAAATGACGGCTATATATCACTTATTCAGTTCGAAAAGTCTCTCCAAAGGTAAATAAAAGAGTCTGGCGACTAAAATAATTTATGTCACCGGATTGAAGGAGTTCAAGACGCTAAATTAAGAGAATTTAGTGTGTTCCTTGAAATACAGTTCAGTTTATCATTATTTTTAAATGTCTCTGCATTGTACGGGGTAATCATAAAATGCGGTGGGTGACGGCAACCATCATCCACTCACTTGAAGTAGTGCCGTCTGCTTCTTTCATCACCTTCTTCATTCTTTTTCTGTGTCTGCCCTCCTCTCTTCCTATTACTCCCATCTTCCTGTCACTTCTTATTATTATTCTTTCCTCTGCAGGTGGTTTTACATTGAGCGACAAGTCAAAAGGTTTCCTGTAAGCCAGGAAGCCATTTACAGCGCTGGGTGGTAACCATATGACCAACCCATACGTGTTCCCAACATGTCAACTAGTGGGTTGCCGGAAGGTTTGTGCCCCTCCCCATAAAACAACCAACTCAAAGACATACGGCCACCCCTTACGGCATTATGGCGTCTGGCTATAGGTAGACAGACAGAACTATAAAAATGCTTCTAAACTACCAAATAGACATAGCAGAAACAATGATTAATAGTCATCAACATCTTGCCTCCACTTATCACCATAAAAGAAAAAAAAAGTTACAACCCAAGAACGATATCTGTGTTCTGTTATTGCCACTTCCAAACAATTGACAGATTTTTCGAGTCGGAGATCAGATGTAGCCTTTAGTAACACATCCTCTGCTAGGATAGGATGTCCCTTAGGCTGAGTAAAATCGTCTGATAGAATATAATGACTTTCCCAGACTGAAGGGGTTAAAATTGTACTTGCCTGAAGTTGCATCGTGTGCCGTGACGAGGAGGAGACCCACCATGATGAATATTTGATCTTTAAAACACGACTGAAGTAAACTGAAACGCCACATACTGTAACACAGAATGCACTTGAACTATAACATATCGGATCAATCTTACGTTTCAGTGAAATGCCATGTGCCGGTCTTCTTCGTTCTGTAAGCAGAAGCATCTCTTTGGGCGGTGCGGTCAGTCAGTCACTTCCTAAGGATCATTGCATGCAGGTTGCTTCACTCTTGAGATGGCCCGTATGGTCCTTCACTTTGCCGAAGCACTACATGGTCTTGCATTGATCTAGTTGGATTGTACTTATTTCCTAATATTTATAATGCGGTGTCAAAAGGTCTATCCTTAGCTACTGTAAATACACAGTTCCATGCGGTACCATGAATAAATTTTAAAGAACTCATCATACCCATTCATCCGTCTTCACGCCTCGGGCGCCTCCCAGGCTTAAAAAAAATAATAATAATAATCTGATGGTAGACAAAAGAGTGTTGATGAGAGGTCGTCACAGCAAAGCAGTTAAATGGAGAATGCTTTAATTTCCTCACAGCAGTCCCTATAATAATAATAATAATAGCCTCTGTCTATATATAGCCAGACGCCATAATCACGTTAAGGGGTGACCGTTTGTCTTTGAGTTAGTGGTTTTAAGGGGAAGGGCACTAACCCTCCACCAACCCACTTGCTGACACGTAGGGAACACGTGTGAGTTGGACATATGGTTATCACCCAGAGCTGTAATTGGATTCCTGGCTTACAAGAAACATCTGGCATGTCACTCAATGTAAAGTCACCTTAAAAGAAAAGAAGGGTAATATAAAGTGGCAGGAATGACGGGAGTAACAAGAAGAGAGGAGGACAGACACGGAAAAACAGTGATAAAGGTGAAGGAAAAAGCAGGCAGCAGTACATCATGTGAGTGGATGATGGTTGCCAACGCCTACCACCACCACCACCACAATAATAATAATAATAATAACAATAAAATAATAATAATAATAATAATAATAATAATAATAATAATAATAATAATAATGATGATAACATGATGGATGGATGAAGAAAAAATGATTAATAATTAATATTAATAATAATGATGATGATGATGATGTAACATGATGGATGGATGGATAATAATAATAATAATAATAATAATAATAATAATAATAATAATAATAATGATAATGAAGGTGATGATGATAACATGATGGCTGGATAGATAATAATAATAATAATAATAAAAATAATAATAATAATAATGATAATAACCAGGACAGCGTATCGTCCGCCATCAATATAAAATGGCAGCATTGGCCAAATCTAACCAGTTCCAGCCACATAACCAGGGATACAAGCCACAAAGTTTGGCCACTTGATTTTGAGATATTTTGGTCACACACACACACACACACACACACACACACACACACACACACACACCCACACACACACACACACACACCATATACAAATTACATTATCGCCTCGCTCGCTAAACGGGCAATGACAATATTACGGAACCCATGGCGGCCTGGCTTAAGAATTAAGAAATTAACCAGGAGGTTGAAGGTGAAGATGAGGCTTTGGAGGGGTAGGGAGGGATGGGTAAGTGGTTTGCCTCTCCCCCCTCCCTCCTGTAGCTGATGGTGGTGCTTCCCTTACGTTATTATTCCCATTTCTGTCATAAAATAGGCAAATAACAAAACGTAGTACTGAAGAGGTTAAAAGATCCCGTGACGGCTTGGTGAGTGTTAGCCGAGAGAGAGAGAGAGAGAGAGAGAGAGAGAGAGAGAGAGAGAGAGAGAGTTGGGGGAGGATGTTGCATGCTCTCCCTGTAGCAGTTTAGCGTCTCTACCTTCACGCCATTAGACCCACCTCTAGCATTACCCAGTGTTACTAGGCCACAGCACGGCGCCCTCACTCACAGTTCTATATCACACTACTGTATACTTTATTACACTTTACTATACTATACTGTGCTATGCTACACTATACTACATTACACTGCGTTACACTACACTACGCTACACTAGACTAGACTAGACTATGCCATGCTACGGTACAGTACGCTACGTTACACTACGCTACGCAACAATACACTAAGCTACGTTATATTACACTACACTACATTACACTACGCTGCACTACACTACACCACCCTACGCTACACTGCACTACACTAGACTATGCCATGCTACACTACAGTACGCTACGTTACACTACACTACGCTACGCAACAATACACTAAGCTACGTTATATTACACTACACTACGCTGCACTACACTACACCACGCTACGCTACACTGCACTACACTACACCACGCTACACTACACTGCACTACTATACACTACACTGCGCTACACTACACTACACTACACTACACTGTGCTACACTTCACTCCACTCCACTCCACCACTGTGAAAGGTTGTGCAAGGCTGGGTCACTGTTCCTTTCAATTTACAGTGTACGGTTGCGGTCAAGAGGTCCTTACATTCTTCCGAAACTCTGTCGGAACTTAGGTCGCATTCTAAGTGGCTTCGGAGATATCCTTAACACCTCTTTCTTAGCTATTTATTCTACACAATACTACAATATGTATGTTAGTACCATGATGTATCTTGATAATAAACAAATATAAATAATATGTGAAAGAATGGGTAGGTGGCGTATGTTAAATAATACTGTCAAGGAAGAGGTGCCATAAAGCCTCTAATGGACCATAATGGGATCTTGCCTGACGTAGAAGTTGTGGATCATGTGGAGGTTCCTGTCACGCTGGTAGGGCATCAACGAATTATACTGTATTATCTAAAACATGTCAGTTATATTATCAGTTACAGCGAACTGGTTTTACTCCAAGACATTTGTTATCTGCAGGCCACAGTGGCGTGAACTCACTTTCTTCTCAATGTTTTTCTTTTTTGTGGTAATAATTAAAGATAAACATTACTATTAAAGCCCAAGTTTCATAAACAGACGCCTCTCATTCCGCCGTAACTCTTAGCAAAAACTGTTCCATTGTACCGCTCACGGTGTGATTACGGTTTTCCCTACACCACCACTAACTACTGCGCCTCCCCTACTGCCGCTACCACTTCCACCACCATTACTACGCCATCCCTACCACCGCTACCACCTCCACCACCACTGTTACGCTTCCCCTATTACCACTATCATCTACACCACCACTATTACGCCACCCCTACCACCGCCACTACCACCTCCACCACCACTACTACATCACCCCTACCGCCACTACCACCTCCACCACCACTACTCCACCACCCCTACCGCCACTACCACCTCCACCACCACTACTACACCATCCCTACCGCTGCCACCACCTCCGCCACCACTACTCCACCACCCCTACCGCCACTGCCACATCCACCACCACTACTACACCACCCCTACCGCCGCTATCACCTCCACCACCACTACCACACCACCCCTACCACCGCCACCAACACCACTACATATTCACACTCCTGAAATCCTTACTGTATACCTAGATAACATTCAACATGGCCAAAGTTAGAAGGGAACTCCAGCCATTGATGTAGCTTGGAAAATCTCCTGATAAAGCATTAAAACACTATATGCAAAATAATGAACTGTTTCTGCTTATACCACAACTTTATTTCTGTATAAAAAAAATAGATGCATTTTTCAAGTACACATATATATAATTTTAAACATATCCATTCTGATTTGCAACAACGGATTACTGTAGTACATCATCATCATCATCAGCAGCAGCAGCACTCCAACCCTATTTCTACTGTGAAGAACGGGGTGGGCGGGGGCCATAAAAAGGGAAAATTGGAGTGTAAGATAATCACCGAGAAGTCTGACTATACCGGCTTACATCTCATTCATTCACCATTCAAACCTTGAAAAATCCCGACTCTAAACCAGGCTCAAAATCAGTGTATGACTAAACAGCACACACACACACACACACACACACACACACACACACAC
>NC_136956.1:5898363-5975863 GCF_032717465.1 Coenobita brevimanus
TAGTGTAAACGAACCATAATGAAGAACAGTTCTACCCCCATCACTACCTGGTGTCTTCCTAAGCTAAATAAATTAATGTGGAGTTAGTGAGAATAAAATACAAAGGTGATCTGGTACCGAAAGGGCTTAAGAAGACCATCTCTGAGCCCTTCACTTACAACTGTAGATGTCATCCCTACACCAAATAAACAAAATCTCTGGCGTTAACAAATCAGTGAAATGTAGGCCATCATCACACTGAAGAGATTAACATTCCGCTGTTTTCTGAGTGGATAAAACCGTTGCTGTTTATTATACTTCAGAATAGTGATGTGCATGCTGATATTGTCTCTGGCTGACTGCATCATTATTCATGTACTGTGTTACTGATGTGTGATCTGTTGCTTGCTCTCATACTTTTCCTGTTTCTGTTCCCAATTTTCTACCGTGTGCATTAATGGAAATGAAGACGACGACGACGAAGACGATGATGAAGTAACTATTTTATTTACATACTTTTGATGATGGCATTTTATATACGAATTCTCTGTCATATTTGCATTCTCTATATTTAATACCTTCAGCTGGAGGGGTCTCTACAAAGCTAAGTAAAATCACATGGTTTTAAAAGTATAAAAACATCACTTTATTGAGCAGATTAATATTTGTTTATTTTACCTGTATTATTAGCAACAAAAGTCAAGTCACTTCTCCTTTCCTCCATGGATTTTTAAATTTAGTCTAGTGGATCCCAAGCAATAAACACTGATAAAAATGCTCTATGGCCAATAAATGTCATGGAAACCTGGTTACTGCGGACATAAGAGGCTGATCATCAAAGTCCTTGGAGAGGGAAGCAAAGACAGGACAGGATTTTTGCTTCCAACTGTACACCTTCTCCCTCACTACTTCCCAAAAATTTTTTGTTGCTGAATGTGCCGCCCCTCAATACTTTTTTTTTTATTATTATTATTTTTTTAGGGAGTATACTGTAGCTGTAGACAGGGCTGTACCCCTGAGGTAGATGGCAAGCTGGTGACAGGGATAGTTGGAGCTCCCGTTTCATCAGCCTTCGGGACCTGGTCTTGACCATCTCTCTTTGATGAACATTTTCAGTGTTTTCACATACTCAGATACTAGGCCAGCATACTCTCATAATACTTCTACCACCAACTGTCTACACCACACTACATGCACATTAGATATCATATTTTCTATTTCCATTCCCTCTTAGCAATGGCTGCGGCATTAACATTAGCAAACGTGGTGGTATCTCGGACTGCCACCACCAGCAGGGTAGGACTGGCAGCAAAGGGTCCTCCTGGTCGCTCTCAAGCGACTGCACCAACAGCTACCATTGCAAACACAGATCATGCTCGTCAGAGGAGAAGCACAGGTTCCACTCTGCACTTCACCGTATCTGTGGTCTTAATACCAATTCAGTTCACTTTTTTCTTCAGTGAGTATCCCCTCTACCCCCGTTCCTCACAGAATCCCAGATCTCTCCCTCTGCTGAAATATCCCCATTGTTCCTCTTGGTTACCCTCTCCTCACAAACTTCCATAACAAGGGTAGCACCTGTTACATCAGATTTGAATTTGCAGTTGACACTGATTTGAAATTCACTTCAACTAATTTTGATTATTCAGTGTATAAATTAAATTTGTCTAAATATTACCAAATATATCTGTCCAGTCTATCGCTCCCTCAGTTCATCTTCAGATCCCAACGTATTTGACTCCATATCCACACTGTTGACTGACCTTAACCTCCCCATTAGCACAGAAATTACCATTTTGGGTGATTTTAAGGTACATAATGTAGAATGGTTATCACATTCTGCCAAGACTGACGATACTGGTCTAGAATGCAAGCTATTTGCAGAATCGTTTCATCTCGTGCGGTTAGTAAAGCACCCAACCAGAATCCCAGATAATCCTGACCATAATGCCTGTCTCTTGGATCTACTCCTGACAAATAATCATAAGCAGTGCAGGATAGAAGTACTGTCACCACTTGGATCCTCTGACAGTCTCATTAGTCGGCTCCCTCACCCTCCCCATTCTGAACCTGTCAGGGTGACCCAATGGCACTCTGATGGGGCTAACAGGGATGGATTCAGAAATTATTTTGCTGATATTTCATAGCAATCTTTCTTCTCCAGTGACGTCAGTTCTACCCAGTCCCACATTAATGAATTAATACAAGCTGGTATGGAATAGTTCATACCAAGCCAACAGTCCACTAAAACATTGAACTCCCCGAAATGGTTTGATAGCAATTGTGCCAGAGCAACGGCTCAAAAGTCATTAGCATATGACTCTTACTTAAAATAAAAATGCATCTGAATCACCCAGTCAATTTAAAATGCCTAGAAACTATGCAAAAGCAGTAATAAGTCGTGCTAATTCAAGCTTTCCTCACAGCCAAATATCCAAACTACTAAACAGTCCTAATGACAATAGAATATTCTGATCAACTCTCAGTTCGTTCAATAATAGCTTTAACAAGTCATCACCCGTCTCCCCCCACTAAAATCTTCAGATGGTAACATTACAAATGACTCGAGCGGTAAAGGGAATATCCTTGCCAGTACATTTGCCAAAAATTCTACGTTAGAGGAAGTCAGCTAGAACGTCCCAGTACTGGAACTTGACTCTCCCGAAATTGCTTAACTTAAAATACAGAGTAGATACACAAAATCTATCTTAGACAATTTACCAACCAACAAAGCTCCAGGTCCAGATGGAATTCCTCCAATGGTTTTGAAAAAGTGCTGCTCATAACTTGCTTCTGTTCTAAATTATTCAGGCTATGCATACATATTTTTTCATACCCTAATTCTTGGAAAGAAGCCAATATCCACCCAATTCTGAAGAAAGGAAGTTCCTCTGACCCCTCTGATTATAGACCAATAGCTATCACGTTGTTTTTTGGTAAAGTATTTAAAACTGCAATTAGTAAGTACACAGTTAAACATCTTCACTCCAACAACATAGGTAATGACAGACAGTATGGTTTTCGTCATGAAAGATCCACCATTGATATCCTCAATCTCCTGATTCACACCATCCATCAGTCAAGCGATCAATATGGAGAAACTCATGCAGTAGCCCTTGATATTTCTAAAGCTTTTGACAGAGTGTGGCACCGTTTCCTGCTATCTAAACTCAATTGCTATGGATTAACATCTTTTGTTGCTTTGATTTCCTCATATCTCAGCGACAGAAAGATAAGAGTAAAAGTAGCTGATGTATATTCCAGTTTCCACTCAGTGAACGCTGGCGTGCCACAAGGATCAGTTCTGGCTCCAACCTTATTCTTAATTCATATTAATGATTTCTTATCTGTCACCCATAATCCCATCCATTCATATGCAGGTGACTCAGCAGTTTACAGTTCCTTAACATTTAAACATCAATTCACAAAGTTTAATATCTTTAACTCACAACTCAGTACTGCCATATCCATAAATCAAGACTATCTAGGATCAATGAATGGGGACAAACTAACCTTGCCTCATTTAATGCAAGTAAAACCAAATGTATACAATTTTCTAACAGTCAGATATTGCCAGACTCCTATATTATCTTCAATACTACCAATATTCCCTCAGAAGGATTGAAATTCTCAGTGTTTCACCTACCAATGCCCTCAGTTTGGCTTCTCATGTCAGATCACTTGCTAAAGCCACCCCAGAGAAACTTAGATTATTGTAAGGAGGTTGTAGCTTCTTCACAGATGAGTAGTTAGCTAAGAGCCATGTGCACTCTCAGCTGGAATATTGCTCACCTCTGTGGAATGGATGTGGAGAGGTTGCACTTAAATAACCAGACAAAATTCAGAACAAAGCTGTTAGAATCATCGATAACCCTGTTGTTACAATTAAACCACCTTCCCTCCAGGTGAGAAGGAATGTTGCCTCCCTTGCATTGTTTTACAGACTCTTTTATAGAGAATCCTCAGACGAAATTGCATCTGTTGTGCCATTATTCCATGCCTTCCCCTGTGCTACGTGGGCATCTGGTAGTGCTCATGACTGTATGTCACACTGCCATATTGCAGAACTTCCGCCTATCAGAAATCTTTTATCCCCGACCTGCTTCTCTTTGAGACTCGCTTCCCCAGAGTTGTTTCTCCCCAGACTTCAACCTACAGCTGCTCAAGTCCAATTGTTACAGATTATTCATGAGTGGGGGACGCCAGTAATCTCGTGTATGGATTTTTTTTTCATTTCTTTTTCCTTCCTCTGTTGTTTAAAACACACTCACACACACACACACACACACACACACACACACACACACACACACACACACACACACACTCTCTCTCTCTCTCTCTCTCTCTCTCTCTCTCTCACACACACACACACACACACACACACACTCTCTCTCTCTCTCTCTCTCTCTCTCTCTCTCTCACACACACACACACACACACACACACACTCTCTCTCTCTCTCTCTCTCTCTCTCTCTCTCTCACACACACACACACACACACACACACACACACACACACACACTCTCTCTCACTCTCTCTCTCTCTCTCTCTCTCTCTCTCTCTCTCTCACACACACACACACACACACACCCTATTTTTCTTAGTTTGCCATAACCACTAAGGAAGCAGAAGATGAGACATGTTGACTGTACCTTCTCCCTCGCTACTCTTTCACAATAACCGTCCTCACCCTTCCTTCCGTGGTTTGGCTTTCCCGCTAAGTCTCTATGCTCCCTGGGTTTTTATCCTCCTCAGGTGAATCTCTCTTTCTCTCTCTTTGCCGAGGTTGGTGTGTGTGTGTGTGTGTGTGTGTGTGTGTGTGTGTGTGTGTGTGTGTGTGTGTGTGTGTGTGTGTGTGTGTGTGTGTGTGTGTGTGTGTGTGTGTGTGTGTGTGTGTGATATGCAGCATTATCTTAGTATTGTTGAAGTAGTGGACACCCGAAATTGTTTAATTTAAATTACTTTCAACATTGTGCTATATATTAACTATTATCCAGTATTTCCAAATCTGTTCTAGTCTGGGGCTAACTTTTACACAGAAACTACATTACTAACCTCTCATAATTTGTGCAATCTTTAATTTCTAAAACAGCCAACTAACTCCATGTTATTAAACTTTAACTCTGCTCACCCTATAGCACCATGGTTCAGTGACTGTAGACCTCATTGTAGAAAATGATCATAATTCGCTTCACTAGTCGTCTGCATCGAGACAGCGACGTGCCCTTTAGGCTCTTCGAACGTTGATGAAATACTTGTCATTACAGGTGCTTCACACATTCATCTTTTAGTTTGGCGGTATCACCTGCCATGCATTAGTGGTGATGGTATGAGATGTGGTGTGGCAGGTATCATAAAGGTTGTGATGATTATCTCTGGTGGTGGTGGTGCCATATGCCAGGCTTTAGTGGTAATGGTGTGAGGTGTTGTGTGGCAGGTATGATAAGAGTTGTATAATGGTGGTGGCAGATGAGTGGTGAGGGTGTCATCGGGTGAGGCAGGGCAGGGTGGTGGGGCGCACGGCACGAGAACAACACGGGGCGGGTGGTGGGGACTGCCTGTGCGCCCCGGCCGGTCCTCGCCTCACCCTTTCAGTGTTGTTCTCGTTGCAGGATGCGCAGACTGATGGTGGTGCTGGTGGTGATGATGGCGGCCTGGGTGGGGCCAACAGCGGGGCAGCTGCAGTTGCTGGACAGCTTCCTGGGTGGTGGCTACTTACCTCCTGACCCAGACACTGCGGCTGGCGGCATCTGCGAGAATGTGGTACAAACTACCACACTGGTGCAGGTGCAGACATCACAGGTGCTGCAGCCAGTGACGGTGGACCGCACACAGACAGCAGTGGCACAGGCGGTGGTGACGGAAGTGCAGGCCATCACTACCACTATGGTGCAGACTGAGCAGCGCCAGGTGCAGGTGCCCATCACAAGCACATTTGAACAGGTGGCCCAGGCTGTCTTCACTCGTCTGACCCAGGTGGCCGTGCCTGCTCAGCCTGTGATACAGCCAGTGACGGAGACTATGGTGGTGGCATCAACACAAGTCAACGAAGCAACTGTCACTTCAGTCAGTATTGTGAACCAGCCAGTCACTATCACCACGACACTCCTGGACACTACCTTCACTACTTTGTCCCAAACTCAAGTAGTTACAAACACACAAGTGGCAACCAGCGTGGCCACACCACAGCCAGTGTTTACCACCTTCTTTCAGACCAGCCGAGTGGTGGATACAAGAGTGCAGCAAGGGCAGGACTTGACCTCTGTGGTGGACACTGTGGTGGTGCAGACAGAACAAGTAGTGAGTTTGTTCACTCCACCCCCGGTAGTTTCTACACAGTTCATCACCAGAACACAATTGGAGACCCAACAGCAGCAGGTGGTACAGACCCAGCAGGCTGAGACTACCCAGGAGGTGGTGCGCACTCAGGTGGTGACACAGACATCCACCAGCCTGGATGTTGTCACATCAACAGTCCTCATAGATATGGTGGTAACACAGACCTCCACAGTGCAGATGGATCGTCCAGTAGTGATGACACAGGTGGTGCCGCAGGTAGTGACGTCCACAAGGGTGGTAGACGATATAGATCGTCGAGTGGTGACCAGCACAGTGGTGCAGCAGGTCACTGACACCCAAACCAGAACTGCAGCAGCTCGGGTGGTGACACAGGTGATCACAATGGTGGATCAGCAAGTTCAGGTGGTGACACAGACCGTGGACAACGTGGTGCAGCTGACAGCCACCCAGGTGTACAGTCAACCATGCCAACAGACACAGGGAGGCTACAGTTACAACCGTCCTGCCAGGCCTTTTACTTTTGGCTAGATCCATCACTCAGTCTTCACCCCCACACTGGCCACAGCTTCGTGACAACACTAAATTTCAGTCCATGCCATCTCTTCTGTTGTTCACCCCTCATGTCGTTCCTCCCTTCCTTCACTCTTACTCTGCAGCCATTTGTCAAGGCTCCCCATTATTTTGGTTTCTGTGTCGTAATGCTGTGTGGTTGGTTTCTTAATATTTTACACTTGTAACTTATTTCACAGTCTTCCAACATTTCTTTAGCACTTCTGATTTCACTATGCAGTTATCTGACATCTATTATGGTAATTAATTCTGGCTACTGTAAACAGTGTATGCACAGCAGCAGCAGGTAAGCCCCATCATTATAGTCTGACCTTATTAGTCCCACCTTACTCTTACAATTCCTTTCCTCTTGTCCCCCTTTGGCATCATTCTTACTCCCTTGTTGGTATCATGGAAGGGTAGGCTGTACTACTGTGTTCCTGCGCAGGATGGGCGTGCCTGTGTGGGCGGCAGTATTGGCAGTGATGTGGACGCCGTGCTGGGCAGCCAAGCTGGGCCAGCTGGAAGCATCATTCAACTCACCTGATATTGACGTCCGGCTGAATGAAGTGTTAGGTGGGTCGTACCTGCCGCCGGTTACCAATGACCCCCAGGCCGGCGGGACATGCGCCACCACCCTCCTGACGCAGACCAGCGTGCAGATCCAGACACAAGTCCAGCCCACCACTATCTTCAACAACGAGGTGGTCACCAGTACCCAGGTGTCCACCACCACTATTGTCCAGCCACAGACCATCACCAACACTGAGACTGTAGTTAACACTGTCTTCACCACAGAGTTCATAACTAACACCCGCACTGAGACCTCCACTCTCACACAGACCACCACCACCACCCTGCCTGCCCAGACAATATTCACTACAGCCATACAAACCAGAGTGACTACTGTGGTAGTAGAGACCACCCGCACCCAAGTAGAGACCAGCATTGTGGCCATCACGCAACTTGACACTCAGTTCTCCACTCAGATCATCCCCACCACCATCTTCATCTCTGACACCCAGTTCATCACCTCCACCTTCTTTACTACACTACCTGCCCAGATCATCCCACAGACGCAGGTGGTAACGGAGACAACTGTAGTGACACAAACTGTGCCAGGACAGACGGTGGTGAACACCAACACCATCTTCTCTACTGTGTTTAACACTGTAGTTTCCACCCTGCCTGCCTTTACCTCTCAAGTGGTGTCTACACAAGTGGTGCCGGCAGTCACTACCATCTTCAACACACAGGTGGTTACCAACACACAGACTCAGACACTTGAGCGGACGCAGTTTATCACACAGACCCAAACCCAGGTTCAAACCCAGGTGGTGCCTACAACTGTGGTGAACGTGCAGACACAAGTGGTGACACAGACAGCAGACAATGTGGTAACATCAGTAGTGACAGTATTCAGCACACAGGTGCAGACGGTGGTGTCCACAAGGGTGTCTGCTGTGGTGGAGACACTGGCTGTGACGCAGACACAGCGAGTGAGTGAGGTGGTTACTGTTGGTGGAGGTATTTCTACTGTCTTCAGCACAATTGTAGTCCCTAGCCCATCCTTCTCCACTGTCTTTGTAACCAACAACATCGGCAACACCGTCACAGTGACACAGACGGTGCCTGGATCCTGTGGCATAAATACCGGCTACAACTACAATCGCCCACCAGTGCTCTTCAACTTTTAAGTCTGATGGGAGCGTAATATTCTCCAGTCCCTTGAAGCTTCTTGTCTCATTGTCCAGAAACAAGACTCAGCCTTGTGCCCTGAAAGCCATCGCATGTACTTGAAATAACCCCTTTCTGCATGGCAAAGCCTCTGCAGGTCAAACTCATTACACAGGTCAATAGTTTCTGTACACTCCATGTTCACTTACCTTTTATAATGTGCTGTATTTCTTCTGTGTTAGAGACTGAAGAGGCGTATATGACCTATTGATTATGCCTATACAATTGGTTCTAGGTGTCCAGTCAAATGACAATATTCTCATGGGCTTGCAAACATCACTAGCACCTCAGTTTCTAATGATTAATTTCTACGAATGGCACTTAAAGTACTGGCAAGTTGTTTTTGAAAACTATGCCGATGTTAGAGACGTAAACTTCATAAACACAGGATATATGGCTGCAATACACAAAATAAATCGTTCTGGAAGAGGTGCTGTGGAGCTTCCAAGCCCAACGAGAATGTGGCTGTTGTATTTTTTTTTTCCTGAGCTCTTTTGCTGGGTCCTCCACTAGTGCACCAGCCTAGTACATCCCCCAGTTCACCCTGTTACCAATGCCACGACCCTCCGAGCCCTCATGGTCCTCGTAGGCCACCACGATTCACATTTGTACTATTTGTTGTTCCTATATTCTGTTTAAAGTTTCACGGTGAGGATGACCCTCCTTCCCTGTAGATGATTCATTAATAATATTGCCGGTAAGATGAACGCTACGGTTCCTCGTTACTTCATTTCGTTATTTCATTTTATTATATGTAGATTTTAGCGCCAACGTCAATCTCATGCTGTATTTTCACCCATCTATGGCACAACGTAATTCAGTTTTAAGCCAGGATTAATAGACTAGAGGTATCCCCCCACCTTCGCGTGTGCCACTCCTTGTGATCATTCAGTGTCACTTACTGTTCGTCTCTCACTGAATAATCTGTTGCTACTTGTGTAATCTCTTTGATATCTATATGAGTGAATTTTAAATGACCTACAAACAACCCGAACAAGTGCTTTGTCAGTGTGTCCGAAAGATAATTATTCTTGTCTGTCTTGTTTTTCTTATGTAATGGATGCAAAACGACTTACAGTATAAATGACATGAAACACGTCTTACTGTACCATTTGTCATATAAGTCGCTGATCTGTTTTGTTATTATCTGTTTGTTCTTTTGCTGTATATATATATATATATATATATATATATATATATATATATATATATATATATATATATATATATATATATATATATATATATATATACATATATATATATATATATATATATATATATATATATATATATATATATATATATATATATATATATATATATATATATATATATATATATATATGACTTAAAACGCGGCGCGTAACATATGTCTTATCAATGAGTCACTAGATTTTAGAACAATTGTTTTATGAGTGACACTTGGTTTTACGCGCACTGTTAGCTACTATCTGTATATCCCTTTAATAAATATACGTATGGAGTGATTACTACACGGCTTATAGGAATCGAAACAAAAGCCTTAAGGTCGTGTCACTCTGATGGTTGTTTTTGTCTGTCACTGAAGTGTACTGTTATTCATTAATTGTCCCTCTGGTTGTGTGGAGTGAATATTGTACGACTTATAGGCGATACAAAACAAGTTGGCAACTTGTGTACATACACATCCATATAAACTTTAAACAATGATACTTGTACATGTAAGATAAGTATCAATAAACTTCCTTTCTGTAAAAACCTACGTCGTCTGTCCTTCCTGAGTTAGCTGGTGATATTAGTCCTTTCACGATGAGATTTACTGAAAAATATCGACAAAAAGTAACAAATATAAAACTGGAGAGGAAACATCAGCAAGCATATGCACAACACATCCTGAAGTTTGGTTCTTGAATGTAAATACATGTATTTGCCTGTATTTGTAACATACGAAAAAAAAAAAATCACAAAATAAACAAGCAAGACGGAACGTTCGAATCGAACTCGCCTCAAATGGTATGGTAATCGCGTTCGCAGCCGAATAGAAAACATGACTCTGCAGGCACTGGGATGATTGGTGAGCGTCTTGTGGTTCTGCACCCGCCATGTGGTGACTGCAACCGCCTTTTTTGTTTCTTTCTTTTTTAAGTCGCTTTTTGAACAATAAAATTACTTTGAGAGCATAAATCGAAAATCTGACGAAATTTTCCTAACACTAGGCCGAAGAACATGCAAAGTAACTGGCCGATTGATAACATAAAGACGTGATGCCGTGGCAACGTGCGATGGTAAGAACGACAGACATAAGGAAGTGAGGAAAATCACCAAAACAAAACTTTTTTTTTTTAGAACATTTAAAAAGACATCATGGTATAGTATGAGTTAGTAGACACGAGGTTTCCGAGGAAGGAAAGGGAATGATGGGAACTGTTTACATTCTTTTCATTACCCGGTTCCCCCATCCTGAATAAAATCGTCCCACGGTATTAAAAAGCATTATTTAAAACATCCTCGGGGTAAAAGGATAAGAAGGGCTAAAGGGCTATTCGTGTCTGTCAGTTGCACGGAGCTCATTACACAACAAAGTCAGTTATTGCAATAGTCCAGTATTCTAACAGAAGGCGAACTATATCCACGACCCCCCCCCCCAAAAAAAAAAAAAGGCATTCCATCTAAACCAAAGTATGCAAGGCATAAACGGTGGCATTTGACAACCAAAAATACGATCTCATAGACGTATAAAAAAGCCAGTTAGAGACAATAGCTACCGTAGGTAGGTGAGGGCGCCCATCATCGACGCACTCGATGTAGTGCTGCCTTCAGGTGACTCAACACCGAATAACAAATCAAATGATTTCCTATAACCAAGGAAACCATTTATCACGCTGGGTGGTACCCATATAACCCAATAGCATCTGGTAAGTTAGTGGGTTATGGAGATCCAACCGGATGGATCCTCTAAGGGTTTCCGTCTGAAAGGAGGTTGAGGTTTACGCTTCACATAACGCCACTAAGGGACGAGTGAGGCTGGTCACTCTTGCCTTAACTATCATGACTGAGTAGCCTAGCCACCGACCCGTACGCACCTGATGAGGCAAAATATTATTGGATGATGGACAGATGGAGCTACCGTAATGGATTTTAGAGAAAGCAATACAATTTCGGACGACAGTAGCTGGTTTGTTTTTATCAGATGGAATATGCAACTCCCAAACTTCAAATACTAAGTTGCAGCAGGAAATTTGATGCGGCCCATATATGTGTCAGAAATGAGCCTCCATGGTTACTAGTTAAGTTTCTCCGCCACCCTTGTTATAACTGGCCAAAGGGGTTAGGGATGTTTGTAAGGTAAGAGTAAATGCACTGGCGGTCTCAGAGGGCCAGTAGGAGTGTCGGTCATATGCTACACTCTGGTTTCAACCCCTGACAAATGGCTGGGGGTTCTTCGGTCGTCAAACCTCACCAAGGACGTAGGCCAGTCACTTGGGCCGCAATGTTGTCAGGTAAGGCGGCTCCCTAACACCTCATCCTCAGCGATTTACATTCAAACCTACCCATTAATATCCTCATTTTCGTTTCTTATATCTTTTAATGTCGACAGAGATTGCATGACTAACACACAAGAATATAGCAAATAATCAGAATCAGAAATAAACTGGTGAGGAAGTTGTGTTAGTAAGCTTCCTAATGAATCGAGAATACCGCCCTTGATCTTGCCAACAGTAGCATAGCCTCCCTCCCCCTACCACCTCACTTCTCGCCAAACTTATTTAATTTAACGCGACAGATCTCTAATGCAGTGTTAGGGATGACGAAAATAAATATAATGCCATCAGATGCAAGTCTCTCCTAAACCATCTAAAGCAGTCTGTTACCGGCAAGAATATACTCCGATATGAAAGACCTGATGGTAGGTGCTGGCGACTATCATCCACTCCCTTGATGTAGTGCTACCTTCTTCCTTCACGTTGATGTAGTGCTACCTTCTTCCTTTACCTTGGTGTAGTGCTGCCTTCCTTTACCTTGACGTAGTGTTACCTTCTTCCTTTACCTTGATGTAGTGCTACCTTCTTCCTTTACGTGTATCATTCTTTTTCCCTTCTCTCTCTCCATTTCCTCCAGTCTTATCTTGCATTTTTTATTACTCTTCTTTCCTTTTGAGGTGACTTTACATTGACAAGCCTAATGGTTTCCTGTAAGCCAGGAAACCAATTACAACGCTGGGTGGTAACCATATAACTAACCCATATGTGTTTCCTACGTGTCAACAGGTGGTTTGGCGGAGGGTTAGTGCCCGTTCCTGTAAGACAACTAACTGAAAGACAAACGACCACCCCTTAGAGGATTATGGCTTCTGGCTGTATATAGATAGACAGATAAAACACTCCACCGCACGGAAGGATATTTGCTTATTCCTTGAGATTTCAACTTTTTTAAATTTTCCCGACTGACTTCAAGGTATTTCATTCAGTTCACAGAAATCAGCCGCAGTAATGAGTTAAAGCGCCATATTCAGAGTAATACAGGCGATTTCTTAGCACCTCCGTCTTGGCGAATTATTTTCCATAATACACCTTAATATGCTTTTGTATGGTATTTATATCGCTTTAACATCGACACTGTTTACATGTATAATAAATCGTACAGGAAGATACTGAGCTGTAATGAGAATAAATCGTTCAAGAAGAGGCGTTGCGATATTTTATAGATAGAGAAAGAAATGGATAGACAGAGATAGATGGATGGATAGATAAATAGATAGATAGATAGATGGACTGATTGACTGACTGATAAATAGACAGAAAGGTAGATAAATAATGCCGTCCCATAATTAGCTCGATTAACGCTGTGGCTCGTGGCTCAGAACTTTGCCATTTACTCTGGATAACCATAGAGGCTGATATACGGTTTAGAGATGCCCACCGCTATAAAATAAATAAATAAATAAATAAAGCCCATCACAGCTAACGTTTTGGCCGAGTATTGAGAGTTTTTGTCCTATATTCCAACTAACATCAGGCGATTTTATTCAGCTCGGAAGTACCCTGGGCAAAATAAATAAATGAATTATGAAAAAAAAAACAATGAAATTGAGGAGATGATTAGACAGGCTTGGCGAGCTGTTGGAATGCTGAAATCTGTTTGGAATCATAATATGCTTTCGGTACATACTAAAGTAAAAATTTACAAGTCCATGGTTAGACCAATTTTAATTTATGGGCATGAGTCATGGTACAGTACAATTACAATAGATCAGAAAATATTAGGATTTGAGAATAAATTACTGAGAAGGATTCTTGGGGTAAAGTGGCAAGACAGAGTTACAAACGAAAGAGTAAGGGATATTACGAGAGTGGAACCAGTTGACGAATATGTGAGACTGTCTCGCTGGAAATGGCTAGAACACATATATAGAAAAGAAGGCAGCTTAATACAGGATGTGCCAGAGTGGACTGCTAGAGGAAAAAGAGGAAGAGGTAGGCCGAGGGAAACCTGGTTGAGGACAATGAAAAGAGAAACGGGAGAGGAGTGTTGGTGGGACCTGAAGGAGATGTCAAGAGACAAATATTGGTGAAGTGAGTTCATCGAGGCCCTATGCATCCCATGGGGTGCCACAGGAAATGATTGATTGACTGATTGATTGAAAAAACTCTGCCAAGCTGAGGTATGCAGGAATAATGAAGAAGAGCAGAGGGAAATAAAGCCCAGAAGAAACGCGGAAATATCACGAGGAGAGGTAGGACAGAGGAGTAGAAGAGGACAGTATGGTGAGAAAGACTGCAGACAAAACGGCTCCTTTTAGTCGCATCTTACGTCAAGCAGGGATACTGGTAGAGAAGGTAAAACAGAACTAGCTTAACTTTACAGCACCTGGGTCTTATTTAAGTTTTTGTATAGATGACTCCGCCTAACAATCTTTCATATCTCATGGGAAAAACGCCTGGCACTGAAAGGCTTACTACAGCTTGTTCCTGACCACTCCAAAAAATGTACTGCTACTTCCCAAGGTGTGTATCAAGAAATAACAACAACGACAATAATAACAACAACAATAATAATAATAATAATAATAATAATAATAATAATAATAACAACAACAACAACAACAACAACATTAACCCGTACCATGCTGGGCAAAAAAATAAACAGATACCCCTCTATGCCGGGCAATTTTGGATTTTTTTTTTTCTGGTTAATTGGGCCCCTGGCACTAATAAAAGTAATCACTAAAGCCAGATAGTTGAACTGAGTCAGGTTGGTGCCACTCTGCCTCTGAAATCTTCGAGGTTACTGAGCGAGCAAGGCGGCTGTGAGCTTGTGAACAGATATTGGATTTTTTTTCCAGCTAAATGGGCTCAATACATCAATATAGGACCCTGGCACTAATAAAAGTAATCATCAAAGCCAGAAAGTTGGCTGCATCGAGTCAGATTGGTGCGACTGTACCTCTGAAATCTTTGAGGTTACTGAGAGAGCTGAGCGGCTGTGAACTTGTGAACCAATTTTGGATTATATTTGTAGGTACACGGGCTTAATACATCAATATAAGATCCCTGGCACTAATAAAAGTAATCACCCAAACCAGAAAGTATAGTAGGTTGAAATCGAGTCATTCTTGTGCCACTTGACCTTTGCAATCTTCAAGGTTACTGACAGAGCAGAGTGGCTGTGAGCCTGTGAAGACTCACTTGCCTCCTTCGCTCCTAAATCAGTGTGGTAAGCATAGCGGAGAAATGTCTGAAGTTAGCAAGATATGTTATTACCTTTCATTTTACTTAGGTTGCTTGCAATGACTTCTCAATGCCGCAGGACGTAGATCTACATCACTGGCGTTTTTGAAGGGGATGTAGATCAATGTCGCTAGCACAGTACGGGTTAATAATAATAATGATAATAATAATAAAAAGCGGCAGTCCCTCTCCGACATACCAAAGGAAAACTGAAGAACAGACTGACTACTGAATAATTTGGTAGCTTAAACCCATGTGAACAGTAACTTGCCGCAATGGCAGGTTGTCGTGACTTCATATTGACTTTCGAGCGAAAACCCGTTCAAGTGAGCGTAAAAACCAATATCTAAGTTACTGTAAAGTCAAGAGATCTTGACCAAAGTCAAGACAGCTCCAAAGACAACTTTATCCTAGTTAGAATTTTGATCTGACTTTCAGTTCGCAAATAAACAACAAACCTAAGACTGTCTCATCCATGTCCCTGAATGTGTAAATGTCAATTTATTCGACTCATGGCAACAAAGCAATACATACTGGCTGTACTGCTTTAGTGATACCACATTTTACTTAAGTAAAACTCAGAACTGAAAAAGGGAGTGATCCATTACAAAGAAAAGCAGAGCCCCTCCCCCCAGGGGGGAATCACACCAGCAGCGAGCCGATACATATCTAGGGCGGCTCGGAATATGACCTTGACCTTGACCTACTTTCACCGAACTCGTAAGAGATTTTCATCCCTATTACACGCCTGTAAAATTGTGTAATGATATCTTGAGCGGTTGCGAAGTTATCTTGGTAACAAACACACAGACCTTGATCTACTTTCACCAATTTTGAATTCTTATGAAACTTTCGTCCCTACTGGACACCTTTATGTGACGATATCTCGAGCGACTAAGAAATTACTGTGCTAACACACACACACACACACACACACACACACACACACACACACACACACACACACAGAGGGAGTCATCAGAGGTAGACGTCCGTCATCGGTGCTCCGTACGGAACCAACACGGCCAGTGGCATTACCTAAATTAGTATCTTTGAATGAGTCAAGCTCTGTACCAGGTTAGACTAAATGATTTTTCATTATTAAAAGGAAAAAAAAAAAAAGTTCAAACAAGAACCACGAGGAAAAAAATGCGCTGAGTCAGCTGGGTTTGTTTAGACTACAGCAACATGGGGAAAGTGTACATACTCTGTAAGTACATACTCTGTTCTTTTAGTATTGCAAAATGGGTACATACTTCAGTAAAACAAATTTGGAAAAGAAAAGGGATAAAAGTAAAAAGCAAAATGATGATTTCTACCAAGAACTGGTTGAAGTGGAGACTCACAATAGACTGGTTGAACGTGTACACAAACTAGAAATGGCTTTCAAAAATGAAATTGATGAAATAAAGAAGCAAATGCACTTGCAAAAGGAAGAGATAGAAAAACTAGGAAGGGAGGCCAATAAGAAAGACACAACCATCAGTGAACTAACAGTGGAATTGAGTACGCTTAGGAAGAAAGTGAGTGAAAAGGCAAGTACAGTAGTCAATCACGAGAGTGTTATGGAAGAGTTCAAAAATGACACAGAGACAATTAGGCAAGCAAGCAGTCTTATGGACCAGAGCAGTGATATTGAGGAGAAGATAACACAGGTGAATGAAGCTGTGCAAAGCTACAAAAATGATGTAGAAACCACATATGCTGAAATGGTGAAAGTAAAGAAAGACTTAGAAACAAGGGTGGAGGAAAAAAGCATTAAAAAGGAAGTGAAAAGAATAATCCAAAACAATCCAAAGTTAGTCAGAGATTCAGTAGAGATAAACAAATCTATAGTAATCACTGGTATAGAAGAGGAAGAAGTAAAAAACAAGATCACAAGAGACAAAAAGGAGATGGCAAATGTAATGAGCTTACTGAAAGAAGTATCAGAGGAAATCTGTAGTAAAGACATAGAGGAACACAAAATGTTAGGGAAATACGAGAAAAGCAAGACAAGACCTCTAAAGGTGACTTTCCAGAGTGTAAACACTGTGGAAGAGATACTAAAAAATGCAAAGAATCTTATGGAAAAAGAGGAGTTCAAAAATGTATGGATAAAAAGATGCCTAACACAAGAGGAACTGGAATTACTGAAAGAGAAAAGGGAGGAAGCAAAAACAAAAAATGAGGGAAGATCAGAAGAGGAAAAGAAGAATTTTTTTTTACAAAGTAATAGGATTGCAGGTACGAAAGTGGTACACAAACAGGATGGAAGAAAAAGGAGAAAGGTAGTAGAACCATGTCATGACAAGTATATAAACAAGATGATAAAGTTGATGTACTCAAATGTGGATGGAATGGTATCTAAATTACTAGAGATGAATGATTATGTCAGAGAAAATGAACCACAAATAATATGCCTAACTGAAACAAAATTAACACCAAGGATATCCAATGACATACTAAACTTAGAGGAATACAATATATTGAGAAGAGACAGAAATTTAAAAAAAGGAGGAGGAATTATAATAACTAAGAAAAATCTAAAAGTCAAGGAAATAAAACTAGATATACCATCACAAGTAGAACTGATTGCCGTAGAGATCGACACATCTGAAGGTAAAGTAATTGTAGCCAATTTGTACATGCCACCCAGATCAAACACATGGGAAAGAGACGAATATGAGGACCTGGCAGAGAGTACAATTCAGAGATTAAGATCATTACTACTGAAAATAGAAGAGAAATCGGAAAGAATTATACTAACTGGGGACTTCAATACAAATATAAATTGGAATACTCTAGATATAAATAGCCAAGAAAGCTGTTGGGACCAAAAGCTCCTGGATCTCGTACAAGAGTTTTTCTTAACGCAACATGTGAGGGAAACCACCAGAAAAAGAGGACTTGATGTACCTTCAGTGCTAGATCTAATATTTACTAGGCAAGAAAATGATACTGACAGTTTAATAGATCACCCTCCACTCGGCAAAAGCGATCATGCAGTACTAAATTATAACTTCAGGATAGCATATGACATAGTAAACAGCAATGACAGTTACAAAAAGAGCCTAAACTATAAAAAGGGAAATTATCAAGACCTAAAGAAGTATTTCTTAGAAGTTGATTGGGAAAATGAGCTTAGAGGACAAGATTTAAATGCTGTATATAAAAAATTTTGTGAATTTTATGAAATAGGAGTCCAGAAGTACATCCCACAGCACAAAGAAGCAGATAAGAAAATACAGAAATGGTTCAATACAGAATGTAAAAAATCAAAAGAAAGAAGAGATTTGTTGTGGATTAGATACAGAAGACACAATAGTGAAAGGGCGTATAATAATTACAAACAGGCAAGAAACGACTATACAAGAATAAGGAGGGAAGCCCAAAAACAGTTTGAGGAGGATATAATAAATAAAAGTAGTGATCAACCAAAGCTGTTTTACAGCTATATCAGAAGCAAAACCAAAGTAAAAGATATAATACAATCCATTATGGACGAGGGAATCACTTATACACAGGAGAAAGATATTTGTGAAGCACTAAATAAGAATTTTCAATTAGTTTTTACAGAAGAAAAAAAATTTGAGAGGGACTATGTGGAACATGTATGTCCACACATACTACCAGATATACAAATAGCAGAAGTAATACAGGAGGAGTTAAGTAGATTAGACAGAGGAAAAGCAAGTGGTCCTGATGAAATTTCATGTTGGGTATTACGAGAATGTGCAAAGGAGTTAAATAAACCATTATTTTTAATTTTCAAGAAATCCTTGAGTCAAGGTAAACTACGTGATATTTGGAAAAAAGCAAATATTGTCCCCTTATTCAAGAAAGGAAATAGACAAACTCCACTCAACTATCGACCAGTATCACTGACCAGTGTTGTAAGCAAGGTATTAGAAAAACTTATAAGAAAAGCTTGGGTAAATCATTTAGAAGAACACAGTATGATAACAGAAAGACAGTTTGGTTTCAGAAAAGGAAAATCATGTGTTACTAATTTGTTGAGCTACTATGACAGAGTAACAAACACAATACAGGAAAGGGAAGGATGGGTGGACAGTATCTATTGAGATTTCAAGACAGCTTTTGACACAGTACGACACCAAAGACTTTTATGGAAACTGTACCATCAAGGAGGAATTCGAGGCAAACTGTTTTGTTGGATGCAAGACTTTCTCATAAAAAGAGAAATGACGACAGTACTAAGAGGAAACTACTCATCATGAAAAGAAGTGACCAGTGGAGTACCACAGGGTTCAGTGCTGGCACCAATCATGTTTTTAGTGTATATAAATGATATAAACAGTAACACTGGAAATGAGAGCTATCTGAATATGTTTGCAGATGATGCAAAAATACAAAGGAGAATTACTAACACAGACTCTTGTAAAGAGCTACAAGAAGAATTAAATAAACTTCATGAATGGAGTAGTACATGGCAAATGGAATTCAATGTGGACAAGTGTCAGGTAATCAAGTTTGGTAAAAGTGGAAAAAGACCTGATTGGGATTATAAGTTAGGAAATAAAACCCTATGCACATCAGAAAGAGAGAAAGACCTAGGTGTGATTATCAATAACAGACTATCTCCGGCTGACCACATCAGCGAGAAGGTACGGACATGTATACACTGCTTGCAAATATGAGAATAGCATTCACATACATAAATGAAGACATGCTAAGAAGGATAATAACATCATTCATTAGACCAACCCTGGAATATGCACCAGCAGTCTGGAGTCCTCATCTCAAAAAGCATATAGACAATATTGAAAAAGTTCAAAGGGCCGCTACAAGATGGATACCAAGCTTAAGGGACCTAAGCTACGAAGAAAGACTGAATAAATTGGAACTACCAACACTACAGGAGAGAAGGAAAAGAGGTGACATGATAATGCTATATAAGTGCATATCAGGAAAGGAGAAAATAGACATAAATGATTACTTAACATATGGAGAAGCATCAGCAAGAGGACACTGCAAAAAACTGCATAAGAAGAGAGGTGATAAAGACGTAAGGAAATTCAGTTTCCCAAACAGAGCAATTGATCAATGGAATGCACTACCGAATGAAATAGCATGTGCCAAAACAATTCACAAATTTAAGGATATGTACGATAAATATGGTTTAAGACACGGGACAGTACGAGCTTGACTCATTCCTGTAAAGATACAATTAGGTAAGAACAATTAGGTAAGGTAAGAACACACACACACAGAAATTGAAAACAATATCAGCTTAGCATCGCTGCTGTTAAAAACACAAACGTAGGGGGTGCCACATCGATAACTCTAGACACATTCATTTTATCCAAACGACAGGCAAAACCATTCACGCCAAAGCTCTTTATCTGATTATCTCTATAGTCCGAGGACATTTTACTAAAGCCTAGTAAATTTCGGAAGACTCTTCAGTTTAGGGCGAGAAATCCGGTTGTGATGGGGTTAATGGAGACTTTCTGACCCCATCAATCCTAAGTCAACAACATGGAGCAGAACTTTAAAAAGAAGTACATCATCACAGTGAAGAGATTAAGTCAAATCTCGTAACTACAGCAGGGGTTAACATCATGATGACGATGATGTGTAATAAGTGTGATAGAGATAGAGGGAGATGTTCACAGTAATAAAGATGATGATCCTGTTTACAAAATGTGCTAGAGAGAGAGAGAGAGAGAGAGAGAGAGAGAGAGAGAGAGAGAGAGAGAGAGAGAGAGAGAGAGAGGCAAAACCCTCCCATTACCATTTTTTTTTTTTGAGGGAGGGGAGGAGATAACAAGACACTGTGGGGAGATTCAATCTCTCCTTTCGTTTTTATTGTCCTTCCCACATAAAATAAATCATAGGTCTGATAGGGAACTGTATATGAGTGTGTGATTCTATGCTGACTGAAGATAATTATGATACCGGTATTTCAGCGGGGTTGTACCTCCAGGCTTATCAAAAAGTGAACCCGATGAAATGCAGCTTAAACTGCCCTTGTGCAGTCCATCATCTTCCTTTTGGGAGATAATGAGGGAGCTGGGTGATCATTGTATAACCAAAACACAGTGAATAAATGGCTGTATCCTGGTACCCCCACCAACTCATTCTCCCATACGACACGCTAACATTTTCTCGTACTAGTATCTCTTGTGTGCAAAGTGTTAATGTAAAAAATGTACCCGTAGAAAACAAAAGAAGAGCCTATTTCTCAGCATCGTCATCATCATTAACGTCAGTATTTTTTATCATTTTCGGCAACTCGCCCTATACCGGTGCATGAGATTCAGCCAGTATGTGTGTGTGTGTGTGTGTGTGTGTGTGTGTGTGTGTGTGTGTGTGTGTGTGTGTGTGTGTAAGGAAGAAGGAACCAAAGGCTGAGTCCGCAAAACGTTCCTTCCAAGAAAAAAAAATACAAAAAGGAGAAAAATTCAAGATCGATTCATTTCGAGATGCCTGGACACACTGCGTTTGAAAGACCGGAGATCACAGGATGGAGGAAATACAGACACAGGGAGACAGTTCCGGAGTTGACCTGTTGTATCAATGAAGGACTGGGAGTAACGGTTAACTCATGCATTAAAGAGTTGGACAGAAAAGGAATGAGTATGTGTGTGTGTGTGTGTGTGTGTGTGTGTGTGTGTGTGTGTGTGTGTGTGTGTGTGTGTGTGTGTGTGCCTTAACTTCTCTAGACTACAAATATTTGATCTAAATGAAACGTCCGAGGTGAGTTTGTCTGTTATATCGAATGTCTTCTACTGTTTACAATTTTCCAACCATAACTTCTAGAGGGGGTCAGCACTCTCAAGTAAAAAAAAAATTCTCAGAAATAGAGAAAAGAGGACAGATATGGATTTTATATCTTAGCTTAGTGCATGTACAATGAACTTTCAACCGTAATGCAATATTTGGGGAGTGTAACCCCCCCTCGGTGATTCTTGGGAGGGTTAGCCCCCCCTCCCAAAATTAAAAGTTATCAGATACAGGGGAAATGAGGACATGGATTTCAACGAATCATCTCAAGTCAGTTCGTTCCCTGACAATATATTTCATTATATAAAAATTTCCACCAGTATTTTTAGGGAGTCAGACCCCTCCAAATTTATAAAGGACAAAAAAATGTGGAAGGAGGGAAAATATCCCTATGTGTCTTAGTACGTGTTGTATAATGGACTACTACTACTACTACTACTGCTAATACTATTACTACTACTACTACTACTACTGCTACTACTACTACTATTACTACTACTACTACTACTACTACTGTACTGTAAGTCTTTCAAATCGGCATGCATATGGCAGGATTGGTATGCAGTTCCGTGTTTTCTTTGAATACACAGGAAAAAACCGACGTGCCATCCGACGCAAGAGGCAGTTCCCCACAGACCCAGACTTCGCACCTTTCACTTACAACCAGACGAAGCACATCACTATACCTCATACCAATTAATCTGGCCAGGCATTTATGGCAACACTGTTCCTGCCGAGATTCTGATTGGCTGGAGGTGTTTGTTCGATTTCGTTGTTGCCTAAACTGATACTCTCTTTATTATCAGATGTGATACTAAGTTTGTCGACGACACACTCGTCAAAAGCAATAAGAAATCCGTTATATACTTAACAACAATGAAATTTTCACAGGAAGTTAGAGATATGAGTCAACAAAGTATTATGATAGTCCAAGTCAAGGTTAGCATTCGAACAATTCCTTTAAATCTCCGACACTCCGTAGTATAACAGAAAATTAAGGAAACCTGCTTAATCTAAGTGTTGGTATAACACATTTAAGTTTTAAGATCAGTCCGTATTGTGATAATAGAGGAGATATAATGAAACAGTTTTCCTTTAGTCTACTTTGATTTTCGCAATTTTTTCAAACCTCCCTCCCCGCAGAACTCGTCTTTTCATTAGAATTTTCAACTATTCAGAGTTGTGGCACGATTTAAGGGTGCGGACTGATCTTATAATTAAAAAGTGTGTTATACCAACGCTTATATTAAGCAGGTTTCCTTAACTTTCTGTTATATTATGGAGTGTCGGAGATTTAAAGGAATTGTTCGAATGCTGACCTTGACTTGGACTATTATAATACTTTGTTGACTCATATCTTTATCTTCCTGCGAAAATTTCATTGTTGTTAAGTATATAACGGATTTCTTATTGTTTTTCACGATTGTATTGTCGACAAACTCAGTATCACATCTGATTATAAAGAGAGTATCGGCTTAAGCAACAAAGAAATCGAACAAACACCTCCAGCCAATCAGAATCTCGGCAGGAATAGTGTTGCCATACATGCCTGGCCAGATTAATTGGTATGAGGTATAGCAACCTTAAGCACTCATCTGCCTGTGGCCCAGACAATATAAACAACATACACCTTAAACATCTCGGACCACAAGGCATACAAGCACTCACCAACATACCAAACTACAGCTACTCACACAACGTAGCACCCAATATCTGGAAGTATAGTACCATCATCGCTAGCCATAACCCAACAAAGACCCCATGTTGCCTTCCTCACACCGCCCTATCACACTCCTCTGCACCCCTTCCAAAGTCACTGAACGACTGGTATTACAATTAGTTACACCTCACATCCCGCTTGCCCCATCACAACACGGTTTTAGGCTGCTACACTCCACAAACACTCTTCTTACAGACCTTACCCAAAGAGTTTTTGATGGCGTAAAATCGGCTAGGCCACCACACAGAACACTCCTAGTCACACTATACATTAGCAAAGCTTTTGATGCCATCCCCCGCCATAACCTCACTAACAGAATATTCATCAAAAGCATGCACAATAACACAAAAAGGTGGATGGCAAACTACTTAGCAGGCAGATGTGCATATGATCATTCATCGAACATCAGAAACTTCACAAACGTCATCCCTCAAGGATCTGTTTTGTTCCCTACACCCTTTAACGTATACTTGCACGACATACCCACACCCCACGCACCACAGATTCACATAGCTTCCTATGCAGACGACATAACACATTTTTTTTTTTTTTTATGCGAGGAAGAAGGAACCAAAGGCCATGAGCCCGCAGTAACAGTTCCCTCCAATAGAAAAACAAAATACAATATAGAGCCAAATTCAAGATCCGATCATTTTGAGATGCCTGGACACACTGCGTTTGAAAGACTGGAGATCATAGGCAACAGGAAATACAGACAGAGGGAGACAGTTCCAGAGTTGACCTGTTGCATAAATGAAAGACTGGGAGTAACGGTTAATTCTTGCATTAGAGAGTTGGACAGAAAAAGGATGAGAGTCTGCTGCCAGACGGGTGCTACGCGCCCGTCGTAGGGGTGGAGGAATGCAAGCAGACAGTTCAGAGGAGCAGTGACCATTAAAGTAGCGATAGAAAAGAGATAAAGATGCAACAGTGCGGCGAAGAGACAGAGGTTGAAGGGAGTCAGTAAGAGGAGGAGAGTTCATGAGACGAAAAGCCTTTGACTCCACCCTATTGAGAAGAGCTGTATGAGGGGAGCCTCCCCACACATGAGCGTTGTACTCCACACAGGGGCGTATAAAACCCCTGTATAGAGTCAACAATTGCGCAGGGGTAAAGAAAGAGCGGAGTCGGCTTAGCACACCCAATCTCTTGGAAGCAGATTTTACAAGAGATGTAATATGATCTTTCCAAGATAAGTCCCGAGTAAATGAAACCCCAAGCATGTTCAAGGATGATGTAGGATTAAGCTGAATATTATTAAACATTAGTGGGTATACCTGTGGAAGATTTTGTCGGGTTGAAAGGTGTAAGAACTGAGTCTTAGATGCATTAAAGACAACCATATTATTTTTACCCCAGTCAGAGATACGAGCCAAGTCAGACATTAGGTGTGCCATAGCCTCATCCCTTGTTTGTTGAAGTAACTGTTGAGATGGGCGTTGCGGGAACCGAATGGAAAGGTGAAGGGTGGAGTCATCAGCGTAAGAGTGGATAGGGTTAGATGTACAGCTTAGAAGATCATTGATGAATAAAAGGAAGAGAGTTGGTGAGAGGACAGAGCCCTGAGGAACACCACTGTTGATAGATCTAGGAGAAGAACGATGGCCGTCTATAACAACGGCTATAGAACGACCAGAAAGGAAGCTAGCGATGAAGGCACAGATAGAAGGATAGAAACCGTAGGAGGGCAGTTTGGAAATTAAAGATTTATGCCAGACTCGATCGAAAGCCTTTGAGATGTCAAGTGCAATGGCAAAGCTTTCGCCAAAGTCCCGAAAGGAGGATGACCAGGAGTCTGAAAGGTAGGTGAGAAGATCGCCAGTGGAGCGTCCCTGACGGAACCCATACTGACGATCGGAAAGAAGGTTGTGATAGGAAAGATGCCTTAAAATTTCTATTAAGAACTGACTCGAAAACTTTTGAAATACAGGACGTTAAAGCAATTGGACGATAGTTGGAGGGTTGGGAGTGGTCACCCTTCTTTGGGACTGGCTGAATGAGAGCAAACTTCCAGCAAGAAGGAAAGGTACAAGTTGACAGACAAAGACGAAAGAGTTTGCCTAGGCAGGGTGTAAGCACAGAAGCACAGTTCTTGAGAACAACAGGAGGGACCCCATCAGGCCCATATGCCTTGTTTGTACTGAGGCCAGTGATGGCAGAAAATACATCAACTGAAGAAATTTTAATGTCAGCCATGAGGAAGTCAGAGGGGGGAAGTGATGGAGGAACAGCACCGGAATCGTCTAAGGTAGAATTGGAGGAGAAAGTCTGTGCGAAGAGATCTGCTTTATCAGTAGAAGAAATAGCTACAGAACCATCAGAGTAGAAAAGAGGAGGGAAGGATGATGAGGTAAAGTTGTTAGAAAGATTTTTGGCAAGATGCCAGAAGGAGAGGGAAGAATTCGAGTTGGAGAGTTGAGAGCATTTAGTATGGATGAAATTATTTTTAGTAGAGCGAAGAACAGACTTAGCACGATTCCGGGCAGAAACGTAAAGATGATGTGATTCAGGGGTGGGTTGGCTCCGGTACCTTTTGTAGGCCCTCTCCTTGTTGCGGACAGCATTAGAACAAGCGTGATTAAACCAAGGCTTTCTTGCATTAGTCAAAGGATATGAGAAAGGAATGTATGCTTCCATGCCCGAGAGAATAACCTCCGTAATGCGCAAGGCACACTCAGATGGCTCACGGCCATGGAAGCAATAATCATTCCAGGGAAAATCAAAGAAGTACTGCCTGAGGGCCTCCCAGTCTGCGGCTCCAAAATGCCACAGACGACGTTTCCCTGGAGGGTCCACAGGCCGTACCGGAGTGATAGGACAGGTTAAGGTAATAAGGTTGTGATCGGAGGAGCCCAACGGAGAGAAAAGATTAACAGAGTAAGCAGAAGGATTAGTTGTGAGGAAGAGGTCAAGTATGTTGGAGCTCTCTCCAAGGCGGTCAGGGATACGGGTAGGGTGCTGTACAAGCTGCTCTAGGTCATTAAGGATAGAAAAGATGTAGGCTTGTTCACCAGGTGGATCCGTGAAAGGAGAGGAGAGCCAAAGGTGGTGGTGAACATTGAAATCTCCAAGAATGGAGATTTCAGAGAAAGGAGAAATGGATAGAATGTGTTCCATCGTAGAAGTAAGATAGTCGAAGAATTTTTGATAGTCAGTAGAATTAGGGGATAAGTAAACAGCACAGATATATTTAGTCAGAGAATGACAGGAAAGCCGAAGCCAGAGTGTGGAGAATTCAGAAGAATCAAGTTCAGGAACACGAGAGCAAGATAAGTCATTGCGTATATACACACCAAAACACAAATACAACAGCATACATCCTCCATCCTTACCTCAACACACTACACGAATTGTTCATCACGAACTGACTCAATATAGCCCCAGCCATATCTTCAGCAACCCTTCTCACAAACTGGACAGCAGAACATATTCACAATCCACACGTTACCGGAAACTACACCCTCCTACCACACACACACACACACACACACACACACACACACACACACACACACACACACATTCACACAAAATCCTTGGTGTAACATACATTACATCAACGTCATTTGAACAACATATCACAGACGTTAAAAATAAATTCACACCATGACTCAACGCCCTAAGGTCACTTGCCCATACAACATTCGGACACAACAAAGAAACCACCACCACAGTATACAAACAATATATACGTTCAGTGATGAATTATGTAAGCCCTGCTTGGGTTTGGAATCTCGCTAAAACACACTACAACACCCTATAAACCATACAGAACAAGGCCCTAAAAATAATCACAGGCTGCACAGCTACTACACCTACAGATCACCTATACCAAGAAACCAAAGTCCTCAAAGTCAAGGAACATCTAGACATGAGAGGCTGACAAATTCTTGCTGAAGCCTCCACAAACCCACACCATCCACTACACTACATGGCAGCACATCCACACACACCAAGGAACATCAAAACAACACCCAGCACACGATATCATAACAAATACTGTCAGCTCTCCTCCCTCGCCCACTTGAAACCAGCTTCCAGAAACACATCCATGCTCAGATCACTCGCTGCTCCATTCAGTCACTCAAAGACAACCCACAGCTGCATGCACGGCCTCCTGATATATATCCTTCTGAATCCTATCTCCCTTGTGAAGGCAGGGTCCACCTGGCCAGGCTGAGATGTGGGCATCGTCCAGCCCTCTTGAGTTATCAGAAGAGGCTGGATGATTCAGTTGCTGATGCCTGTACAGGATGCAACACAACATCCTGTACTATTAAGCACATAATGAAAGACTGCATTGCACACAATCGTTTGCACCAACAACACAACATACACTCCTTGAGAGTTCTTTGGGAAAGCCCGGTCTCGGCCATGGCCTTTCTTAGGAACTCGGGGCTATGTGGCCAGACTGCTTAGGGAACAATAGCAACTACTGTTACTACTACTACTACTACTGCACATGTACTTTATTATTTATACACAACTGCTGTGTTTGTCAATAGCAAAAATGTACAGTACAGTATTAATATTTAGACAGAATACAGCGGGGCCATAAAAAAAAAAAAGCTAACAACGTAGGGCTATGATAAGCCTCCTTATACCATGAGGATACTGGAATCATGTTCTGCAGACTGTTGCTGCTATAAATAAATAAATTAATTAATCAATGATGATGATGATGATACTACTACTACTACTACTACTACTATCTACAGTATATACTATCTATATAGCTAGGCTGCTTCCCCCAAGGAAAGGGAGGTAGCCGAGACAGGGCGGCACACTCCCCATTTACTCATCCATTCAAACACATTCATTCGCATCTTATCCCCAAAGGGGAGAAGGGACAGATCCCCACCACACCACACTGCACAAGGGTCAACTGCGCAGTGCAATCAGTGACATCCGCAGCAGGGCCCGACAGCAGAGCTGGTTTACCCCTGCCTCATCATAAAAGACCCATCCCCTTACCCTCACCTGACCTGACTAGCTACTCATACCAAATGCGGGAGAATATCCGCTCAGGGCTGCGTCATCATTTATTCATTCACAATTTCTCTCCATTTATTTCTGTCACGCACAGCCACTCTTCCTTGCTCAACAGACATCCGTCTCACATCCAGCGCTCTCTTCACACTATCCATCCATCCATCCTATTCGTGGTCTTCCTCTCAGCCTTACACCTCTCACATCAGATCTAGTTATCTTTTTCACTAAGCGCTCATTATCCGTTCTCCCCATACGTCCAAACCGTCGCAACACCCTCTGCTTAACTCTATCAGTCATCTCCCGAACAACTCCAGTTCTTCTTCACACTTCATCATTTCGCACTCGATCCGTACGCGTCACTCCACACATACTCCTCAGACACATCATCTCCACTACATTCAAACTTTTCCTCTCTACTACCCTACTACTACTACTACTACTACTACTACTACTGCTACTACTACTAAATATTTAACTCTCTCTCTCTCTGTCTCTCTGTCTCTCTCTCTCTCTCTCATCGTCCATGCCTCAAAACAGCTGTTACATAATGCTTTCCATACATCATTACACACATTCGTATTTTTTAAGCTGCTTTTAGTAATCTTACCATCCGTTTTACTTATTTTTTGTCTTTTTTCTTCAGTTCTTCCTCCTTTCAATCTATCCACCTTTCTATCTATCTACCCATCTTTCACCAGACGCCTTAATCTCTTAAGGGATGGCCACAAACCAGTCACTTCCGTTGTCAGGACTCCATATTATAATAATACAACTCATAGATAGATAGACAGACGGATAGTTAGATAGAAGCACCAAGCCAGGGTGTGAGATAGGTAGTGTATCAGCGAGAATCAACCAAAAGGAAAATAGCTTGCAACTCTTACGTGAAGGAATGCTGGACGTGCACCGGAAGCAGTACATACACACAGACATACAGTGTTCTAGAAGCTTCCACGACAGTATAGCACAAGTGACACGACCCCTGCTAAACGATAATGTAGGAATCCAAGCTCAGAAAAGGGCTAGTCATGGACCCGACAGGTAGTGGAGAGAAGGAGGCTAGCAACAGGGGCGAGAGGGTGGCAGAGAAAGATACTGTAGAGCAAGGCAGGGAGGTAGCTAGCGGGACTCTATAATACAAAAAGAAAGAAGATTATCTACTTACAAAACTACTCAAGTATAACAACCGCTCGTCCACGAGTCTAATATATGTAAAACTGATCTACAAAACACACTACAAGAAACTACGAAATTTCTACAACATATCACCTTGCCCACTGCCGTCTAGCTGCCCTCTCTTCAGCTCATCCCCTTCTTTCATATAATCAGCCTCTCCACCGTGTCCCTCCGCCTAATCTTTGGTCTCTCCCTCTCCCTCTTCTTCCCACCCACCCCTGCACCCATCCACATACACACTCCCAGTTAGACTGTCATTCTCCATTCTTATCCTCTCCACATAACCAAATCATCGTAGTAATTTTACTGATGCTTTCGAGCACATCCACATCAGCACCACGGCGCTATCTCACTTTCTCATTTTGCCTATCACTTCACGTAACTCAACATACTTCCCTGAGGTTACTCCTTTTTGCTGCTTTAAAATAACTGGGCAGTTCCATGCTGCCCTTATTGTTAGTCACACTAACTTCCTTTCCCGAGTTCTTGTTTAATTGTGGCAGGCACTCCTACCCTTCAGAATTAACCGATTCTGACCAAACCTGAACGCAATGACCAGACTATAGTCTAGCTGCGTATGCAAGGTTTTGGTTCTAGGCACCTACTCGTTGCCTCAAACCCATGTTTTTTCGCACTTGTCACGTTTTGAGCTGTAGAAGCATTGTTAATCGGCATAGAAAGCTCCAAAGTCTTTAACCATAATCTTGAAGTCATTCTGTATCGGAAGTGAGCCATCCATTTTTCCTCACTTTCCTCTAGCTTTCGAGTGGCAACCTTGCCAAGAGTGGCCTCAGTGACCCTAGCAACAAGTATCGGATTTCAAAAATACCCCCTTAGTTCCTCAGTGGCTTGATGGAATTGAATGAAAGTTTGCATACATATAGACACTGACCAGTACTACAACTTTCTACTGTGCACTGATGTGCTAAGGGTTCTAACGGCATCAAATGCCCCCCCCAAAAAAAAAAAATGAGAAGAGCTAAAATTACCTTGCTCGAGTGAAATGTTAAGGATCCGAAGATTATTAACTCCTACACTGCGAGGATGTTTTTGCGCTCCTTGCGCGTCCTGCGAGGATATTCGCGCTGCGACTGACTTTTCAAAAATATTTGCCAGAAATCAATTACTAGTCCTAGAATATTATAATTATATGTGCAAATGGCACATACCTTCAGCTTTCTCCTGGGATGTTTGTTGAGCCTTCGTCGAGTACCGTAGGACTTGTGGAGACTTCTGAATTTGGATAACGAATTCTCCACTTTACACTTCCCAACACCCCGTAATATGATTACCACAGCCTGATATTATTACTAGAAACACTATTCTATGATTTTCAAGTAGTTTGGAATCCATACACCAAAAAAAAAAAAAAAAACACTGTGAAAGCAATGAAAATTACGAGCGCGTACGAGCTTCCCACTTGAGCTCGTTCCACCCTGGTATTCTGTCATTTATTATTCATAAATGCACTCACACTTTATATTCCTAATGCTTTATTACACTTATATATATATATATATATATATATATATATATATATATATATATATATATATATATATATATATATATATATATATATATATATATATATATATATATATATATATATATATATATATATATATATATATATATATATATATATATATATATATCCACAAGTTTCCTTCAGTAATAGTAGTTTATTTTCACTCCAGGCATTAACTTTCTCGTTCAGTAAACTAGCGTAGAGAGCAAAGCTTTGACTGTCATTACTCCAAGTATTTGTACTCATATTCTTATATTAGTAGTTATTTACATTTCTATTTTATTTACACTAAATTATACACTGTCACTTCCAGTAAATTAGGGCCCCTTTCCCTTGGAGCCAGGATGAACTTGGGACACTGAAGCACTTGCAGTTTATCACCATTTCCCCACTGGCTCATCACACAATTCAGCAGAAAGGCTGTAGTCACTGTCCATCATTATCACGGATAAATTAGCCAGTTCACGCTCCACAGCAGAGTCATTTAATTCTTTACCCCTTCCCACACGAGGTTTAGTAGGGGTAGAGGTCACAGGGCCCTCTAGAAACGGCGGAAATGGAGGGGCGCGAGTGCTACGTGCTTTCATCTCAAAAAACAACATTGAAGTAAATGACGAGGCGGATATGGGGCTGCCAAGGGTTGACAACGTCAGCGAGGTGACAGCTGCTATTTTATATGCTGTGAAATGATTGGCAGGAAATTAGGTAGTTCCAGGTGAATGTAAATATCACTTAGGCTTCTCCCTTCCTTTCTTATATATATTTTTATTACGAGAATAGATTATACAGCATATTTCAAGGGGAAATTACCAGGGAAAATTAGTGAACAAGTGCACTTTGCCAGGTGATAATTAGCCAGCTCCAGGTGTATGGCACTATCAGTTACATTATTTTTTTTTTGGTATATATTTTTTTGTATAAGAATAGGGCATAGGGCTTATTTAATGGATGAATCAGTGGAAAATTCCGGGGAAGATTTGCTTAGCGCAGCACGGCTGGGCAGGCGAGAGGAGAGGGTAATGGAGGGGAGGTAGAGAGGGGAGTCAAGAACGGGGATAAATGGCTAAATTGTCAAGAATGGATGGGAGTACAGATGACAATAGCAGTGCTGACTATTGTTGGATACTGGTAGTACTGATAGATGATACAAGCTGCCACTTGAATGCCCAGGAAAATTCAAAATAACACAGAATCGCAAAAGTGAAGCCCTGTGGTATGATCCATTGCGCCTGAGCGTCATGAAAGTGACGCCCTGCGGTTAAGGGGTTAAGCCAGGATCATGATTTTTGGATGGAAGGTTGCACTGGAGTACCTCCATTTAGAAAGGATTTTTAGTGTCCAAACTCTCCTCCGGTCGCTGACAAAGCTTGGTCTGATTAGAGCTGGTCATCGTTGCCGACCGGCTTGGTATCATCATCATCATCATCATCATTATCCCACCTCTCTCGGCACCTGACTGCCTTGCTGGTTAGACTTCCTGGTCCACTCTGTAAATACCTGCAGCTAAGTGCCCTGTTTCAGTGTTTTGTGTGTGTGGTTACAACAGTGTGATTGTCCTGGGTCTAGGTGGGTGATGTAGTTGATTGTCTGGTCGCTAGGTGTAGCTGAAAAAAAAAACAGCTTGTTTAAATCCTATGAAGTTTGTTTGTATATATATGTTTGATTTTCAACATTAGGTTTCTCTGATAAACAGTATTGAATAAGAGACTCAGTTTACTTTCTGTGATCTCTGTGACTGAGTGTTGAGCGATTTAGACGGCGAGCTGCACCACTTTAACGTAAAAAAATATATATATATCATATATAAATAGTTTTTCCTTGGTTCCCATATCTCTTTGTTCTTGATACGCATTTACTTCCAACCACAGGGCCAGACGATGTACCCTCAAAAAAACACAGAAATTTGTCTATTTATCTATCTATTGCCAGACGCCTCAATCCTGTAAGGGGTGGCCACAAACGAATCGCCTCCATGTCGCCCTGTCTCCTGCCATTTCACTGTCCTGCTCCCAGTTCACATCCCCCCTCTCTCATACACCTCTCCACTCCATACCTCCATTTCATCCTTGGTCTTCCCCTCCTTCTCCCCCTCCATCTCACTCACATACACTCTCCTCGTTAGTCTCTCATTCTCCATCCTCTCCATATGGCCAAACCACATCAGTGTATTTCTCGTAATGCTTTCCATCACATCCAAATCCACACCACAATGCTCCTTCACTTCCTCATTTGTCAGTCTGTCTCTCTTTGTAACTCCAAACGCTCCTCTCAAATGACGCAGTTCCACTGTTCTCACTCTTGACTTGCGTCCTTCCAACTAGGTCCAAGTTTCACTTCCATGCGTTAGACTTGGTATCTCAATACTGCCATGCAGCAACTTTTTTACTTCCATGCTCATTTCCCTGTTTTGCATCACTGTTTTCAAAGGACCAGGAACCTTTCTTCCTGGTTGTTTTGTACCTTTTCAAGCACTTCACCCTACAAACTTCCATCCTTACTTATCAGACAACCCAGGTACTTATATGCACTCACATTTTCCATTTCCTCATCATCCAACCTCACTGTACATCTAATGACTTCATTCGTCTCGAAAACCATAACTTTACTTCTCCCTACATTCACCTTTAGATTCCGAGTCTTACATACTCTTCCAAACTCATTCACCAAGCCTTGCAGCTCCCCTTCGTCTTAACAATACATTATCATCTGCCAACAACAGTAAAGGGAGTTTCCAAACGTTGCCCTCTCACATTAAAGCTGCTCCAACATCCACTGCCCTGCCTTGTATCTCTTTCATAACCCCATCCATATAAAGATTGAACAGCCATGGTGACATGACACATCCTGTTTCAATCCAACATTCAAATTGAAAAATTTACTCAATTCACTATCCACACGCACTGCAGCCTTAGCACTCTAATACATACTCATCACGGCATTCATCAACTTCCCATTTACTCCATATATTCTTAATATTTTCCACATTCTTTGTCTATCCGCCCTGTCATATGCTTTCTCCAAACCCATGAGTGCAGCATACAACTTCTTTCTCTTCTCTAGAAACTTTTCCACTACAGACCTAAGAATGAATATCTGATCTACATAACCTCTTCCCTGCCTAAAACCTCTCTATTCTTCTCCAACTACTTCCGTTGTTCTTTATCTAACTCTGTCATTAATTATTCAGCCATCTACTTTTCCTGTTACACAAGGAAAACAAAATGCCCCTATGATTACCACACAATTCTTTGTCCTCTTTTCCTTTATACAGGTGAATAATTAAACCTGGGCTCTATTTTCCTCCCAAGCCAATCTGCACATCTTCTATATCCATTCTACTACTATCTTTCCCCCATGCTTCAGCATTTCACCACATAATTTATCAATTCCTGGGGCTTTCCCCATTTTGACTTTTGTCATTGATCCACTACTTCCATCCTACTGATTTCATGCTCTCTTCTCACCTCCCTCCTCCTAGCCATTCCCAGCCACTCATACTTTCGTTCTCTATGTTTATCAGTTCCTGAAAGTGTTCTCTCCATCTGCTCAATTTTTTCTCCCTTCTCCGCTAGCAATCTAACATTTTTATATTTCACTCCCCAACCGACTTCTTTAACATCCCATCTAACTTCCTTTACCTCTTTCCAGAATATTTTCTTACATGCCTTCCCCTTTACACTCAAATTCTTTCCAAATTCCTCATCCACTCTCTTCTTACTTCCTCTTACTAATCTTTTCATCTCTCTCTTCCTCTCTACATATAACTCACTCTTCTGTCTCTCAACTTCCTCCATGTCCCTGCTTTCCATCCACTCATTACATGCTTTCTTCTTTTGTGCCACATATTCTCTTACATCTTCATTCCACCATGCTGTTCTTTGCACCCCCTTTCGTCTTGTCTTCACCCCACACACTACGTCACATGCTGCACAGATCTCCTCTGTGACTATCTTGTACACACCTTCCACTTCCTCCAAGTTCCAAATAATATTTACAGAATCGCTCGTCCACTTCTGTCTTATATCCTGCCTTTCTTCTATCCTCTTGCAACCTTTCTACCCTCCTTATATGGACTACTTCCTCCTGCCCGTCTCTCCTTCTATACCTTCATGACATTTGAAGATTGTCTTTCACCATCACCATGTGGTGGTCGGAATGTCCTCTTCCCAGACCTCTGTATGTTCCTGGATCCATTACACAGCTTCTCATTCTGTCATCCACACGCACATAATCAATCATTGCCTTCTGTTCGTTCAGTTCACCAAACACCCATTTCATCACTCGCCACATATATCTGTGGATCATTCTGTGTCTGAAAAGGGTACTGGGTATCAGTAACCCCCTCCCTGCACAATGTCCACTAGAGCACTGCCATTCTCATCAACTTCTGCAGGCACACCCCACTCACCAACTACTCCAGCCATCTTCACATTCCCTACTCTTCCATTCATATCTAGTCAAAAACACTCTCTCGTTCCTTTCAAACTTTTCCATGCACGCTTCCATATTTGCCCAGATCTCTTTCATTCTACTTGCGCGATCTTGCTTTGGCACATACACGCACACAATCGCCCACATTTGTAGTCCTACTTTCAATCTTAACAGCAATAAAATAACTGCTGTTGGGCGAGGTTTGTTGTGCCTGGCACCACTTGTTAATTCTTTGTTTTCCCTTTGCCTTCTGGAGTCTGGACCTTACTTTGCCATACTTTGGGGTAGGAAAGTACAATGGAGTTCAAAGGAAAGCAAACTGCAACAGACCTGTTGGTACTTTCCGGGCTGTTTGGTATAAGAAAGGTTATAATTAACAAAACTAACCTATCAGCTAAAAACGGGGATAGAAAAGCAGGAAGGCTCCCCCCCCCCATCTACCAAACCCTCCAGCCGAAGCTGGCAGGAAATAGTTAGAAGGACCATCATGCAGCACAGAAAAACAGACATGGAAATTTCATAGGACAGAGGGAAAGGAACTTTTATTCTACACTGTCTACCTGAAAGGAAGAGTAACGCTATGTCAGCAACATTTATCGACGTTGCTCAGCAGTTGTATCTTCCTGGCTCTGAAAAAGAAATATGTAATTCAGGAGTGAACATACTTCCCTGGGGGTCAGATGACAGACACTTATCTAAACGGTTTTTAAAGGTTAGTATTTATCGCAGTTTACTACGTCTGAGGGCAATTTGTTCCATTCATTTACAACTCTGATAAAGAAAAAATGCTCTTCATGTGACGGAAATCATTTGCAAATAATTATATGCCCAATGGGGTGCTTCTGAAAAGCCTAGTATTCCGGTAGATGGCACCACCATTTGAAGAAACACATTCCTCGTGCTGTTTAAAAAGCAAGTTTTTCTTTGTTAAATATCTACACTGTTGTGTGAAACTGTTAATAATTGTAATGTCATATACTGTAATATAAATAAAACAATAGAACACCTATATATAACGTAGCGTGAATTGTTTATATTTATCATATGCGGAAATTAAAATATCATTCATGTCATGTGATGGCAACCCACCATTTCAGTGGTTCTATATTATTTAGTTTTTGCTACATTTAGTGCAAGTTAGGTTTTTAATACATAGTTTGTCCAGACTGTAAATTTCGCCTAGTGGGTATTTTGACTCATTCATTCTCTATGTGGGCAGAAACTTAATGTTGAATAAATTCTGGGACTCAACATTTTGCTCATTCCCTTCACGCATGCGCACCACAAGGCGGTCCCATGTTGCCCCTCAAACCCTCCAAAACAATTACAGTACCTTACTTCATCTGACCGAACCAGACCACAAGTAGTCTAAACTGTAGGCTATTATTTTAAGCATTAGTCCTCATGCTTTTGCTTTGAAAACAAATCTTTCGTGAAAACTTAAACATGGGACTGTCTTGTGGTGCGCATGCGTGAAGGGACTGAGCAAAAGATTGAGACCCAGTATTTTTATCTATCTATATACATAGCCTGCTTCCTGCAAGGAAAGGGAGGTAGCCGAGACAGGACGACACACTCCCAATTTACTCATGCACTCAAACACATTCATTCACATCTTCGCCCCAAAAGGGAGAAGGGACAGATTCTAACTGCACGACACCGCACGAGGGTCAACTGCACATTGCAATCAGTGACATCCGTAGCAGGGGCCGAAAGCAGAGCTGGTTTACCCCTACCACATCATAACAGACCCATCCCCTTACCCGCACCTGAACTGATCAGACAAAATGCGGGAGAACACCCCCCCCCCCAGGGCTGCATCATCATTTATTCATTCACAATTTCTCTCCATTCATTTCTATCACGCACAGCCACTCTTCCAGGCTCGACAGACATCCCTCTCATATGCAACGCTCTCTTCACACTGTCCATCCATCCTATTCGTGGTCTTCCTCTCAGCCTTACACCTCTCACATTAGATCTAGTTATCTTTTTCACCAATCGCTCATTATCCATTCTCTCCATGTGCCCAAATCATCGCAAGACTCTCTGCTCAACTCGATCAGCCATCTCCCGAACAACTCCAGTTGTCCTTTGCACTTTATCATTTCTCTCTTGATCCATACGCGTCACTCCACACATACTCCTCAGACACCTCATCTCCATTACATTCAAACTTTTCCTCTCTGCTACACCCATATTCCATGTTTCAGCCCCATATAATGCAGTTAGTACCACAACACCCTCAGAGACTCTTCTTTTTGCATCCATTTTAAGTGAACGACATCTAAACACTTTTTTCATTCCTCCCAGCACTTTTCCTACTTCATTCATTCTAAACTTCACTGCTGCATCTATTCTTCCATCCAAAGCAACATGTGACCCTAAATACTTAAAACACTCTACCTTCTCAAGCAACTCAACATTCAAAACTATATTCATCCTCCTACCATCTACCAACTTCGTAGACTTCATCACTTTACTCATATTCTCATTTACTTTCATTTTACACACACCCTTCCAAACTCCTCTATCAACTGTCTTAATCTCTCCTTTGCATCAGCCACCAGTGCAGTATCGTCTACAAACAGCAGCTGCTCCAGATTCCACTCTCTACCATCAGCATTCACCAGACTCAGACCTCCACCTAACACTCTTGCATTCTCCTCCCTTGCAACACCATCCATATAAATACTAAACATCCAAGGCGATATCATACATCCCTGCCACAGCCCCACTCTCACGGGAAACCAATCACTCAACAGTATTTACACTCTTACACACGCTCTACTATTTACATAAAAACTTTTCACTCCTTTTAGTAACCTACCATCAAGTCCATACAATCTTAAAACAGTCCACAAAGCCTCCCTATGAATTCTATCATACGCTTTCTCTAAATCCATGAACGTCCCAAACACCTCCTTACCTTTCGCTAAATACTTTTCACACACCTGTCTCACAGCAAACATCTGATCCATGCATCCCTTCCCTCTCCTAAAGCCACACTGCTCATCACCAATCACTCCCTCTGTACCCTCTCTAACTCGCCTAATTAACACTCTACCATACACCTTACCTACAACACTCTACAGACCTATACCCCTAAAGCTAGAACACTCATACTTATCACTCTTACCTTTAAACAACGGGACCACACAAGCACTTGCCCAGTCAGATGGCAACATACCTTGCACAAAGCACACATTCAACAATCTTACGAACCGGTCAACAATAGTCGCTCCACCACCTTTCAGACATTCCACAGCACACCCATCCATACCTGCAGCTTTCCTGGTTTTCATCTCCTTTACTGCCTCCTGCACTTCCTCTTTCATGATAAAGGATTCATTCAACTCTCCCAACACATTTATTCCTTGCACCTTTCCATCCGCCAGAATCTCAGCCTTCTTTTCCATCTCTACATTTAACAATAATTCAAAATACTCCGCCCATCTCTTCCTTACTGCATCCATCTCAATGGGGTGCGTCTGAAAAGCCCAATATTCCAGTAGATGGCACCACAGTTTGGAGAAACACCTTCCCCGTGCTTTTTAAAAAGCATTTTTTTTTTTTTTGGTTGGATATCTACACTGTCGTGTGAAACTGTGAATCATAGTGTTGTCATATACCGTAAAATAAATAATACAAATAGGACACGTATATATAACGTAGCATGAAGTGTTTATCAAAAACGGAAAATAAAATATCATTGATGGCATGTGATGTGGCCCTATATTATTTAATTTCTGCAGTATTTAGTGCAAGTTAGGTTCTTAATACATAGTTTGTTCAGACTGTAAATTATGCCTGGTGGGTATCTTGACTCATTCATTCTCTACGTGAGCAGAAACTTAGTGTTGAGTAAATACTGGGACTCAACATTTTGCTCACCCCCTTCATGCCTGCGCACCGCAAGCGTCCGTGTTGCCCCAGACCCTCCAAAGGAATTACAGTACCTTTATCTAACCTAACCAGACCACTTGCACAAGTAGTCTAAATTATATAATTTTAAGCATTAGTCCTCGTGCGTTTATTTTGAAACCAAATCTCGTGTAAAAACTTAAACACGGGACTGTCTTGTGGTGAGCATGCGTGAAGGGAGTGAGCAAAATTTTGAGTCCCAGAATTTACTCATCATTAAATTTCTGCCTACATAGAGACTGAATGAGTCAAGATACCCACTAGGTGTAATGTACAGTCTGAACAAACTATGTACTGTATTAAGAACCTAACTTGCACTAAATTTAGCAAAAATTAAATATTATAGGATCGCATCATGGCAGGTTGCCATCGAATGCCATCAATGACATTTTGATTTCCATTTATGATAAATCTAAACAATTCACGCTACGTTATATATAAGTGTACTGTCTGTATTATTTATATTACGGTATATGACATTACCATGATTCACAGTTTCACACAACAGTGTAGATATTTAACAAAGAAAAAATGCTTTTTAAACAGTGCAGGGATGTGTTTGTCCAAATCGTGGTGCCATATACCGGAATACTAGCTTTGAAAGCACCCCATTAACATCCTTCCATCCTCTGCTTTTACTCCCTCTTCCTTTCCTGTTCACCTCTATCCAAAAAATTTTCTTATTCTGTTGTAAATTCCCAGTCAACTGCCTACCCCACCTCTCATCTGCTGCCACTTTAGCATCATGCACAGCCCTTCTAGCCCTATTCCTCTTTTTCATATATCTCTCGTATGACACCTTATCCTTCCTCTGCAGCCACACTTCATATGCATGTCTCTTCTCGGCCACAGCCATACTTGCTTCCTCACACCACCATTCACTTCCTTTTCTTATACAACCACCCACTCGTCTCACACCACACACCTCTTCCGCATGCCCCACCACAGCACTCATCAACAGCGGACATTCCTTCTCCACACTGCCATTTTCCTGATCTTTCACTGCGTTCCATTCATCTTTCAGTTTCTCCTGATACTCTATAATTTTCTCTCTTTTACCTGACTCACTCACTTTCACAACTTCCCTGCCACACCTGACTCTCCTGGCTCTTACCCATCTCATGACTACTCTCAATTTTTCCTCCACCAGGTGGGGGTCAGACATACAACGCTTTGGTTTCATCCGGTGAGCCAATCTTCAACCCACCCAAGCACATTACAACTGAAACCATGTGCCTTTAGATTCTCAAGGAGTCTTTTGTGTGGAACTTCGTCAGAAGCCTTTGGAAAATCGAGGTAGATAACATCCAACAGATTTAGTGTCGTTTTACAGGTTCAGTCAACAGATTTGTGAGGCAAGAGCGATTATTCCGAAAACCATGTTGCGAATCGTCAATGAGATTGGTTTAAGTGTTTCACAAACTTGTCTCTGATAACAGTTTCAAGCAACTTGCAAACCTTTGATGTTAAGTTAATTTGGCGCTAGTTTTCTGATTGTGCTCTGTTGCCCTTTTTGCATATCAAGGTTACTTTTGCAAGCTTCCGTTCGTGTAGCACCTTACTGCTCTGTAGAGATAAGATAAAAAGTTCAAGTAAAGGCTTTGATATTTTATTCTGTAGTTCCTTTAATATACGTGGAGATATTTTATCCAATCCTGGTGTTTTATTGTCTTTTAATTTGCTAATTGCAAATAGTACATCGTGGTCACTAACTGTAATATCACTGATTATGTTGGCCTCTTCTATTGGAACTGGTGAAACTGCAGGAATCGTATGTACATTTTCTACTGTAAAGAGTGATGTAAAGAAAGTATTAAGAATTTTCATCATCTTAGTTTTATCATCAGTGTGCTCCCCGATATCAGCGATTAGGGGCCCGATTGTTGGAGTTATTACCTTTTTGCTTCTAAGGTAACCGTAAAATTCTTTGGGATTTGATTACTGATATGGGCAATATGTGCCTCAAGGTTCTTACTGCATTTAAATAATTTTTTGGCTTTCCATCGAAGAGTATCGTACTTGTTTTTATCGCTTTGACAATTTCTGGTAATATAATTTTTATATGCAAGACTTTTTTGCTACCAGACAATGTTTGATATTGGAGTTCCACCATTTGGGTTTAGAATTTTGGGCTGGCCTTCTGTTGCGCACTGGAATACATAACCTGACTGCATTGTTGAGAGTTTCTGTTAAAAATTTCCATGCATCACTGACATCTAATGTTTCGAGAATGGGGTGTCAATCAGCTGCACCTACAATTGCCTTTAATTTATTAACCCGTCGTGTTCTGTTAACATGTGGGTACGTTATAACGTTTTGTCATGCTGAGTCCCGTCAATGTACGCATATGTTTTGCAATTACAAGGTTCGTCATTTGCACATTTTTCAAGTTTTGCGCGTGATTTTTAGTTGGCATTCACGGGAGACCTTCCTCTACCTGCCGCCAGGCGGTGACACTGCCTTATCCCGCGTGACCCCTCCCCCCTTACACGCCAATGTCTCAGCATCTCACGTGTTAGCAGTGACCTGGCCAGTAAAGACATGTCGTGCCATGGTACGAAATTCAAGGCGAGAGTGATTCCCCAATCGATGACGATGTGGAAGACAAAGATTAAGTGGTGCCAGAGGAAGAAAAGAGCAGAAGTGATAAGGAAGTAATGTCGCCAAGGAAAATGCGGTATAATGATGTGTTTAGTGAGTGAAACAACGCTTATATCGTCTATATTGTTGTGTGAAAACCAGTATATTCTCGTACTACTTATAAATTCGTACCAAATGAACAGATACCTACCTATTCTGAGTGGTTTGCAATAGTTACCACTACCACAGAAATCGCGACAGCCACAGTGAGGCTCCAGAGAACACAGTATCAAGTGCTTTAAGGGTCACCTGTTTAGACCACTTCTAAAATCAGGTGAGCTCCTTTTCTGTGAATAGCCATTGCTTCTCACAAAAAGTAGAGGTATGAAGCAGAAAAAAAAAATCCAAAATCTGCCGGGATTGAGGGGGGGGGGGTCATTTGTGAAAAATCTGCTGGGATGAGGTGGGTTAAAATTTGCTCTCTTATAGTCGGACACTTTCTCGTAATTGGCCTTGACACTGTCTTCACTGAATTTATGTAACTATGCAATGATCACTTGTACTAAATTCTTCTTCCACAGTAACGTTACCAACTAAATTTTCTAATGTCGCTAAGACAAGATCTAGGATGTTAGCTGAATGTGCTGGAAAAATTACAAACTGATACAAAGAACTTTCCTGCAAGATTGTTTATACTGTAAGTCTAACCCTGTGTGCAAGGATAGGGCTTCGCCCCATTTTGGATCTGGTAAATTAAAATCGCAAAATATTATGATGTGTTGCATACAAGAGATTTCAGCTGTTTGACTGTAGATTTCACTGTCGATGTCGAATGGCTGACTGGGTAGACGATAAATTAACTCAGTGTGATTTTATGACAAGATTCGTTTCTAAGCTGAATATAAATACAGTAGTGTCAATGTTTTCAATATATGTCTTGGTAATTCCAACTGGATGAAATCCTGATCACAGCACCCCCCCCCCTCCTGCTCAATTCTTTCACTACTGAAAATGTGATAGCCTGGTAAATTAAACTCTACTAGAAAATCTCTTTTGCTCAGTATTTAACCGAGATTCTGTTATAACAACTACATCATAATCTTCAATAAAGACAAGGATCTCTGAATCAGATAATTCATTGCGCAGATTATGTGCATTTACTAGAAGAGCTTTAATGTGTTCACCTTTCCAGTGTGGGGAGCATCCAATATGCATTGATTTACCAGATTGTATGATATCTACATTCGCCTACCATGATGCTTTTTTTTTTTCTCCAGAATAAAATTAATGCATCACGAAGCAAATGACAGAGACTGACAGAACCAATGGTATTCAAGTGTGGTCCATTATCCACAAATAGAGTGTGTTGCTTGTAAAACTGGTTTAATGTGTTGACGAACTCAACGCCTTCCTGGAAGGAAAGTGACTTTACCCTAGTATTTATACTAAATACTTTACTGAAGAAGGCATTCCCTGCATCAATCTTTGTGAGTATGCCTGAAATGAAAATGTTGTTAGTTTTGTCCTTGTAACGTCATATAATCTTTATGTACTTTTCCATCAGCTCCTCTGTTTGGGTTTGCATGACATCATTAGTGTAATGCGGGAAAGTGTTAGACCGCCGCTAATACCACAAGTGTAATGTTCAGAATTTTAGGGATTATGAGAAATAGGGTAGTGTGATTTTACCTGAAAGTGCGTGAGCAGAATAGATATTAGAACACTTTGCAGGCCACTCAATCTCGTCTGTACCACTCCTTAGAGGATAGCATAATTTAAACTCGAAATAACTTAACCTAAGATTTACTAAGCATTAAGAACTGAAAGACAGATAACTCTTCGAACTATGAATGAGACAAAGCAGACAAAATATAAGCAGGGTCTGTAACTCCAGAATTATGAATCTTTACAACATAAATTAATATTCAAAGAATACTGATATTCCTGGATATAGTAATCTCGTGGTCTCAGTTGGACTCTTCGGGAAGAAACCTAAAAATTACCACCAAAGATATTCTCTTAACACTAAATATGTACAACTCAAGAATCATATACAACTGAATACAGTATTCAAATGGACCGTAATCAAATGGATCGTAATCAAATGGACCAGCCGATAAGCACTTTGATTGCATGAACTAAGAAAAAAGGGAAGGTGTGTGATTTAATGTTCGAGGTTAGGCAGTGGCTTGAACGCACGATCTGTGGACGATGGAGAGAGGAACAGCGATCTCATTATTCAGTGCAAATGGGATCAGGAGAAATACCATCAATTTAACTCACTAACGTATATGAGGACTCCCATTACACGAGGGAGAAAGGGGGCGGGGTGGAGTATGAGAGTTCGAACACTAACCTGTGAACGATGGAGAGAGGAATGGCGATCTCATTGTTTGGCACTGCTCCCTGCCATTTTATACTCATCCATTACAGTATTCAGGAATCAGCTAAAACTTTAACTGATTACTTTGTAACATAATTGTTTCTACTAAGCTCTCCAAAGAATAAGCACTTAACATATATAGGAAAAATGACTTACGATGCTTAAAATTTTGTGTAATAGGCATACAGGAACTTTAATCATAACGAAGCCAAATCAATTAGAAATCTGGACAATTTGTTTCCATGCTGGTTTCATGTGCCTACGTGACTGACAATACAACGACAATAACATGACTTTCGTGCTTCACAAATGACTATAATCAACAATCATATCTCAGATAACTCTCAATTCTCCACTGCATAGTTCAAAAGGGGAATACTATTAACTTCGGCATGTAAATCTGTAGATCAGAGTATGAAGGATGACATTCGTGATTGTTAATCCCTACCAAAATTTACGCAGTTATACACCTTTGTTGGAAAACGGCTGGTTCATATGTAATAAAAGTTAATCATATTCACACTAATAGTCGATTTAGTACTATCAATAACAGAATCATGCTCACCTTATGAATATCAACTAAGACTAAACTTAAATTTAGGACTTAACAGATAAATCATGAACCATTACGAACTATAATTATATCAATACCTAAGCTTAAGATTACACTTACAATACTAGCTTATACTAACTTATACTACACTTAAAATTATGGCAGTACATGGATCCTTCCTTCGGAAAAAAAAAAAAATGGCATCGGAAGGCAACATTCAATTCATTCATCTACATGTCCTAGGGATGTGTGTGCAGACGGAACAGACTTTCCAAATTTTGACTGTGAACCTATCTATGAACTTATCTCTTTTACCTTTTGGAACTCTAGAATGAGCTAAGGATTTCCCTGACTCTTCCTCCAGTAAGTGGCACCTGTCGGTCCACAAGTAAAATCGTGTACCCCAGAGGGTCGCTTCTCTGTCACGATAAACTCTCGAAATTCAGTGGCGAGATGTGCCCCAGCCAACCTCCTGCCTGGGTGGCAACATGTTCGACTCACCTGGACTGACTCGTACTCTCGCTGCCAGGATCGTCCCAGGGGCGCTTCCCATTCATACAACCTACCAACTAATTGCATTCACGCTCCCATACATTCATTCTTATGCTTTCAGCTCTCCACCTAGTAACTGATGAGCACCTGTCAGGTCCTGAAGTCACTGTTTCACCCTAGACCATGTTTACTGTAACTTGAGGGGAATCCTAGGTTTTCCCTCAAATTACGGCAACATAATATTCCCACTGAACTGGGCTGCGCCAATAACTGCAACTCCTATGATCACTCTAAACTGTCACAGTCAATAGCCACACAGTCCAACCCGCACACATTTCCCTAGCCATCTCTTAATACTGCAATAACCAGCTTCAAACACTCAACATTCTTAAATAAGTCTCCAGGGAGGGCGTCTTTCACGGGGCGATAATTGTTCATCCATTGGATCAGGCTCAAAGGCCTCTTTCAGGGGTTCTAAGAGCCACTCTTCTCCCCCGTAATAGGGCTTCACTTGTCCTGTGGCTCTTTGTATCCTTTTCCCTGTGTACACATATTCTACCACATACACACTTCTGTCCATCAACACTTCCACTACACGATACGGACCATCCCATTTCACATTAAGTTTTTGACACGTACTGGATGCCATGCTTTCCTTCATAATCCACACAAGGGTTCCAACTCCAACTGCTTGATTCTTCCACCTTCGGTTAGCCATGTCTCTATACTGATGCGTCATCTTCCGGTGCATTTCCTGAATGAGAACATGGGCGACAGCCATCTCGTCTTCCTCACAGTTGATAGAGGGTAAAGGTGCACTGACCAGCCTAGGCTGATGGCGAGAGAAGGAGGCAAAGTAGGGTTGCTGTCCTGTGGATGTATGGACTGCCTGATTCATGACGATCTGACATGACTGGAGCAGTTAGGGCCATTGAAGAGAGTGGCCCTGACATAGGGCAGAGAGGACCGACTTTAGGGTCTGATGCATCTGCTCAGTGACGCCATTCCCTTGGGGATGATAGGGGGTCATGTAGTAGAGGGTGATTTGGTTTCACTGGCAGAATCACTGAAAGTCTCTGCTGGTGAACTTGCCTCCATTGTCCAGGACAATACTGCGAGGCGTGCCATAGTCTGCCACATACTGCACGAGTTTGTTTGTGATGTGGGTGGCTTGTTTTGTTTTGAGAGGAAAGAACCTAACAAATTGGCTATAATGGTCCACCACTGTAAGAACATAATGGTAACCCTGGACTTCAGCAACGATATCAGTAAGATCTATCCCAATCCTCTCCAGTGGCTAATTCACTGGAGGCAATTCCTTCCACTGTTGCTGCAATCCAGCATCCTGTTTGAAACTCTGACAAGTTACACATTTTTTTACATATTCACAAACATCAACCTTAAGATTTTGCCAGTTTTATAGTTCTTCAGCCTTTTTGATAGTTTTCTTTTGTCCTAGATGACCAGTTAACTCATGTGCATGTACAACTAAGGCACGAGGGACAATGAGGCCGTAATGAAGCCTACCGTCTGTCTTCTCCCGCACAAAATATAACACTTCGTCTATTAAGACAAACTTATCTAAGGTGGTTTTTGGTAGTCTTTTGGCGGGAACTCTACCACCTTCGAGATATTGCACTAGTTCTCCCCACCCAGGTTCTTCTCTTTGATGGGCCTTCATTTGTTCTCGATCTAACCCAAGCCAGGTGGCTTCAGGGGGATGGACTACTACTCGAACTGGGCATGACAACTGATCTACAAAATTATTGTTACCCTTAAGATACTGGATGTCATATTTATAATCTCACATTTCTAGGATCCAACGATTCATTCGAGGTGATTTAGTCTTCTGCTTGAATATACTAGTGAGAGGTTGGTGATCAGTAACTAGGGTAAAACAGGTACCCCACAGATAATGATGGAAGTTGTGGCATGCAAGGGTTACAGCTAGGGCCTCTTTATCTGTCGCTGAATATCGAGTCTCACAGGGGTTCAACTTTTTAGAGAAATACCCGATCGGCTTGTTGGTACTATCTGATTGAATCTGGCTCAGGACTCCACCAACATGAGTGTTACTAGCATCTGTAGCGAGAATGAATGGTTGTTCTACCTGAGCTCTAACTAAGACAGGGGTGTTCATAACGCAAGACTTGAGATGCTCAAAGGATTTCTGGCATTCGTCCATCCAGATAAATGTTACTTGAGATTTAGTTAAGTTGGTGAGGGGCGTAGCAATTTTTGCAAATGATGGAATATGTTTTCTGTAAAACCCGCACATTCCCAGAAATCGCCTTACTTCCTTGACTGTGGTGGGAGGTTTCATCTTTGCGACCAGTTCAACATTCTTTGGATCAGGTTTGCTTCCTTCGGCAGAAATCTGATGACCTAGGAAGGTGACTTCTTTAAGGCCGAATTTGCATTTACTGAGATTTAATTTCACTCCATTGTCAGTGAGTAACTCGAAAAGTTTCTTCAGCCATTCTAATGTGACAGGAAAGTCAGGTGCCCAAGGGATCAGATCATCTAAGTAAACTGCAGCACCAGTCGAACAGGGTAGTACTCCCGAGGTGGATGGCAAGCTGGTAATAGGGAGAGCTGGAGCTCCCGTTTCACCAGCCCTCAGGACTTGATCCTGACCATCCCCCTTTGCTGAACATTTTCAGTGCATTCACTTACACAGAGAGTATGCCAGCATGCTCTCTTAATACCTCTACCTTCAACTGTCTGCACCACATTACATGTGCATAACATATCAGCCGTGGCTCTGTGGGTTAGAGCGCTCCACTCTGACCGAAGGATCGGAGGATCGAATCCACCCAAGGGTCATTGGTAGACATCAGGAAGGGCATCCGGTCATAAAATGCTACACGCTCCAATCCAAAAGTCCTCTAACCAGGGACATCACCTTAACCCTTCGGGGATACCTGGTGTAAAACCAAAAAAATATATATATTACATTTTCTATTCACTCTCTTTAGTAATGGCCGCAGCAATGTTACTATCAAATGAGGCGGTACCTCGGATTGCCACCGCCGGCAGGGTAGGGCTGGTGGCACAGGGTCCTCCCAGTCGCCATCAGTCGACTGTGCTGGCAGTGACTGTTGCTATTTCCGGTAATGCTCGTCAACGAAGAAGTGAAAGTGCAGCCTTATTCTTCACAAACATCTGTGGCCTTACCACAAATTTAAACTCGATTCATTTTTTCCTTCAGTCCATATCCCCTTTGGCCCTTTTCCTCACAGAACCAGAAATCTCACCCTCTACTGATATATCCTCATTTTGTTTTCCCAGTTACCATCTCCTTCCAAACTTCCATATCAAGGGCAGCATCCGTTTTTATATGAAATCCCAATATGCAGTTGACGCTATTTTAAACTTCACTTCATCCAGTTTTGATTACTCATTGCATAAACTAAGTTGTCAAAATATTACCAAATATATTTGTGTAGTTTATCGCTCCCCCAATGCTTCTTTGGAACCCAGTGTATTTGATTCCATATCTACACAGTTGAGTAACCTTAACCTTGCCCTTAGCACCGAAATTACCATTTTACTGTAGGTGATTTTAACATACACAATGTTGAATGGTTATTGCATTCTGCCAGGACTGACGACGCTTGTCTAGAGTGCGAGCTGTTTGCAGAATCGTTTAATCTCACCCAGCTGGTAAAGTGACCAACCAGAATACCTGATAATCCTGACCATAATGACTATCTCTTGGATTTATTCTTGACAAATAACCCAGATCAACAGAGGATAGATGTACTGTCACCACTTGGATCCTCTGAGCACAATCCCATCAAAGCCTCATTAGTTAACCCCCCCACACCTCCCCGTTCTGAACCTGACAGGGTGACCTGATGGCACTTTGATAGGGCAAACTGGGATGGATTTAGAAAGTATCTTGCTGACATCCCATGGCAGTCTTTATTCTCTAGTGATCCCAATTCTACCCAATCCCACATTTACGACTTAATACTAGCTGGTATGGATGTATTCATACCAAGTCAACAGTTCACTAAAAGATCGAACTCTCCAAAATGGTTTGATCGCAACTGTGCCAGAGCAACAGCCCATAAGTCATTAGCATATAACTCTTACTTAAAATAAAAGAACATCTGAATCACTATCTCAATTTAAAATTGCTAGAAATCATGCAAAAGCTGTAATAAATCTTGCTAAATCAAAGTTTCTTCAAAAGCAAGCATCAAAACTACTCAACAGCCCTAATGACAATAGAATGTTCTGGTCAACTCTTAATTCTTTCAATAATTACCCTAACAAGTCATCTTCCATTCCTCCACTAAAATCTTCAGATGGCGACAATACAAATGACCCGCGTGGGAAAGCGATATTTTTGCCAGTACATTTGCCAGAAACTCTACCATAGACGATACCAGTCAAGAGTGTCCTAATACTAGAACCTGACTCTCCCGAAACTGCCCCACTTAAAGAGAAGATACGTAAAATCCATCCTAGACAATTTACCTACCAACAAAGCTCTAGGCCAGATGGAATTCCGCCAATTGTTTTGAAAAAGTGTTCCCCTGAACTTGCCTCTGTTCTAGCTAAATTATTCAGCCTATGCATACGTACTTCTTTATTCCCAAATTCATGGAAAGGAGCAAATATCTACCCAATTCCGAAAAAGGAAGTTCCTCTGACCCCTCTGATTACAGACCAATAGCTGTCACATCTTCTCTTGAAACTTTGATTAATAACATTGTTAAACATCTTGAATCCAACAACATACCCAGTACTTAGTGATAGACAATATGGTTTTCGCCATGAAAGATCCACTATTGACATACTCAATCTCCTGACTCATACCATCCATCAATCAATTGATCTACATGGAGAAACTCATGCAGTAGCTCTTGATATTTCTAAAGCTTTCGACAGAGTATGGCACCGTTCCTTGCTGTCCAAACTCCCTTGCTATGGACTAACGTCTTTTGTTCCTTTGATTTCTTCATATCTTAGTGACAAGAAAATAAGAGTAAAAGTATCTATCTATCTATCTATCTATAGCCCGACGCCCTAATCCCGCAAAGGGTGGCCGCAGACAAAACGCCTCCAAGTCGCTCTGTCACCCACCGTTTGACTACCCTCCTCCCAACTCACCCCCCCTCCTCTCTCATATACCTCTCAACTTCATCCCTCCACCTCATCCTCGGTCTACCCCTCCCTCTCCTTCCCTCCACCTCACCTACATACACCCTCTTAGTCAGTCTTTCATTCTCCATTCTCTTCATATGTCCAAACCACCTCAGTGTATTTCTCCTAATCTTCTCACCCACATCCACATCCACCCCACAACGTTCCTTCACTTCTTCATTCGTCAACCTGTCCCTCCACGTCACTCCACATGCTCCTCTCAAGTAACTCATTTCCACTGCTCACACTCTTGACTTGTTCCCCTCTTGCAAGGTCCACGCCTTGCTTCCATACGTCAGTGTAGGGATCACAATACTATCATGCAGTGACTTCTTAACTTCCATACTCACCTCCCTATTTCTCATCACTGCTTTCAGTGTACCAACAACCTTCCTTCCCTGCTGCACCCTTTCACGCACTTCATCCCCCAAAGTTCCATCCTTACTCATCACATTACCCATGTACTTGAATGCACTCACATTCTCCATATCCACACCATCCAACCTCACTGCACACTCTGTGACTTCATTCCTCTCAAACATCATAACTTTATTTTTGTTTACATTAACTTTCAGATTCCTCCTCCTACACACTGTCCCAAATTCATTCACCAAACCTTGCAACTCCCATTCATCTTCACTCAACAATACTGTATCATCAGCAAACAGCAACACCGGAAGCTTCCAAATCTCACCCTCATTCATTAGAGCCAGCCCCACATCCACTGCCCTACCTTGCACCTCCTTTACAACCCCATCCATGTATATATTAAAAAGCCATGGAGACATCACACAACCCTGTTTCAGTCCCACATTGAGATCAAAGAACTCACTCAGCTCACCATCCACTCGCACCGTAGCCCTAGCTCCCTCGTACATACTCTTCACAGCACTCAACAATTTCCCCTCCACTCCATATATTCTTAATACCTTCCACATACCTTGCCTATCTATTCTGTCATAAGCTTTCTCCAAGTCCGTGAAAGCAGCATACACTTTCCTGCCCTTCTCTAGACATTTTTCCACTAAACATCTTAGAACAAATATCTGATCTACACACCCTTTTCTATTCCTAAATCCCCCTTGTTCTTCTCCAACTAGCTCCTCTGTCATATGCCTAACCCTATCAATGAGTATTCTACCATATATTTTACCAGTCACACTAAGAAGACAAATACCCCTATGGTTACCACATACTTCTCTCTCCCCTTTTCCTTTGTATAAAGGAACAATTATACCTGATTTCCAGTCCTCTGGAACCCTTCCCTCTTCCCAAGCCAATCTACACTACTTCCATATCCACTCCACAACAATCTCACCCCCATACCTAAGCATTTCACTACACACTCCATCAATTCCTGGGGCCTTTCCCAACTTAATCTTCTTCATCGCTTTCACTACTTCCGCCCTACTAATCTCTTCCTCCCTCCTCTCATCTCTTCTTCTCCCAGCCATTCCCCAACCACTTATACTCGCACTGCTCTCACTCTCTACGTTCAACAAATCCTCAAAGTGCTCCTTCCATCTCCTCAGTTTCTCTCTCTTCTCCACCAACAATCTGTTATTCCTATCTTTCACTCCCCTACTATTTCCCCTTTCACACTGCCTTACTTTCTTTACCTCCTTCCAAAACAATTTCTTACTCTCCCTCCATTTCACACTCAGATTCCTCCCAAACTCTTCATCCACTTTCTTCTTACTCTCCTTCTCCAGTCTCTTAACCTCCCTTCTCCTGCTCACATATACCTCTCTCTTCTCTCTCTCATCTCCCCTGCATCTACTTGCTAACCATTCACTATATGCCTTCTTCTTTTGTTCCACAACTGGTTTCACCTCATCATTCCACCATGCTGTCCCTTGCACACCCTTGCATCTCCTCACTCCACAAACCGCCTCACACGCTGCACCTATCTCTTCTGTGAATATCTTAAATAGGTCTTCCACCCCTTCCATCTGCTCTATTTCATACCTTCCCAATCTTTCTTCCACTATGCTCTTATACTCTGTCATTTTCTCACTATCTTGCAATTTTTCCACTCTTCTCACAGGAGCTGCTTCCTCCTGTCTTCCCCTTCGTCTCCTCAACCACTTTCTTTGCAGCTCTACCTTGGCCATCACTAAATGATGGTCCGAGACTCCATTCCCCCACCCTCTCCACACTCTTGCATCCAACACTTGTCTTCTCATTCGCGCATCCACACACACGTAGTCTATCATTGCCTTTCGTTCAACAAGTTCACCATCCATCCTCCTCATTACTCTCCATGTATACCGGTGGATCATCTTATGACGAAAGTAGGTGTTGGCTACTGCCAACCCCTTACAAGCACAGATGTCCACCAAAGCACTGCCATTCCCATCTACTTCAGCTGGCACACCCCACTGACCAACCACTCCATCCACTCATACATTCCCAACTTTGCCATTCATGTCTCCAATCAACAGCACTCTCTCGATCCTCTCAAACTTGTCCATACATGCTTCTACTCTCGGCCAAAACTCATCTTTCACTCTTGCCACTCGATCCTCTGTCGGGGCATACACACATACAATCGCCCATGCCTGTATACCTACTTTCATCCTCACCCATACAATCCTTGCACCCGTGTTCCATACTCTCTTATATTTTCCTTCCACTTCTTGCTTATCATCAGACATACTCCCTCTCTTGCCCTCTCATTCTCATTGACTCCCGCACATATACCTAAACCATATTCCCATTCTCTCACCTATTCATTTTTTCCATTTAGTTTCAGTCAATCCACATATATCCACTTTTGCATCCTCAAGCACCTGAACAATCTCTCTTTCACTTCATCATTCACTCCTCTCACATTCCATGTTCCCACCCTAAGAATGTCCTTTGTCCGTTCCTTAGTTGTCAACATATGATCTGTCTGGGTCCAAGGCGCTTTATTTGCTTTATTAGTTAGTTCCTTTTACGGGGTGGGGCACTAACCCACCACCAACCCTTTTAGTCGCCTCGTACGACAAGCAGGGATACTGGGGGAGTATTCTTGAAACCCCCCTACCCCCAGGGGGGGTATATTCCAATTTTCACTCAATTAACGCCGGCGTGCTGCAGGGGTCAGTTCTGGCGCCAACCCTATTCCTGGTTCATATTAATGATCTCTTATCTGTCACCTACAATCTCATCCACTCATACGCAGATGACTGAACACTACATAGTTCATTCACACTCAGACACCCATTTACAAAGTCTAATATCTCTACCTCTCAACTCAGTACAGCCATCTCCATATATCAAGACCTATCTACGATCAGTGAATGGGGACAAAACAACCTTGTCTCATTTAACGCTAGTATAACTAAATATATACAATTTACTAATAGACAGATATTGCCAGATTCGTATATTACCTTCGGTGCTACTAATATTCCCATCTCCAAAAGTACTGACATTTTTGGCGTCTCACTAAGCAATGCCCTCAGCTGGACCTCTCATGTTAGATCACTTGTTAAAACCGCCTCAAAAAAGTCCGTAACTTCTTCGCTGATGAGCAATTAGCTATAATTTATAAGAGTAATGTGCACTTTCAGCTTGAATATTGCTCACCCTTGTGGAATGGATGTGGAAAGGTTGCATTAAAACAGCTAAACAAAATTCAGCACAAAGCTGTTAGAATTATTAACAACCCAGCCATTACAAATAAACTGCCTCCCCTACAAGTAAGGAGGAATGTTGCCTCCCTTGCATTATTTTACAGATATTTTTATGGCAAATGTTCAGACGAAGTTGTGTCCGTGGTGCCGCCTCTCCATGACTTCCCTCATGCTACATGGGCATCTGGTAGTGCTCATGACTGAAATGTTACTCAGCCATATTGCAGAACTTCTGCCTATCAGAATTCTTTCATTCCCCGAACTACATCTCTCTGGAACTCGCTTTCCCAGAATTGTTTCTCTCCAAATTTCAACCCACAGCTGTTCAATTCTAACTGCTACAGATATTTTATGAACAGAGGACACCAGTAATTTAGTGTATGGATTATTTTCTTTTTATTCATTTGTTTTTCCTTCCTCCATTCTGTTATTAAAAAAAAATAAAATTATCTGACCCACCCTTTCTGTAGAAGGGGTGCCAGTACTGAAGTCATCTGCCTGGAAAAGATCGCAGGGGAGCAATTAAGTCCAAATAGGAGTCGTCTGAATCTATACAGGGTAACCCCATTGCTAAAATAAGGAGGTCGCAGCTCTCTTCATCTAACGGAATTTGGAAATACGCCTTTCACATGTCAAGAGTGACATAATACTGATGTCTGGTCGCTTGTTCAACTAGTTTATCCAACCGTGGGAGGGGGTAGATGTCCATCGCGAGGTGTTAATTCACATGACAATAATCGAGACACATATCTTTGCTACCATCCGGCTTATTAACAAGTACAATAGGTGACAGCCAGGTTGCAGTAGATCACTCTGTGATTTCTCTGTCCTCTGTATCTTTCAGCATATCCACAATGATCTGTTTCGCTTGTTCGGGATAGCGGTACATGGGTCCACGACTGGGCTGAGGATCAGCTACTTTAATATGAGCAGGAGGGCCACTGATGAATCCTAACTCACTTTTGTCAAGAATAAAGAAAGGGTCATGCTTAAGGATTAACTGAGATAAGTCTTCTTGCTGGGCACTAGTGAGATGCTGCCAGTTTAGTTCTCCAGTCAACTCTTTCAACCTCTGAACACATGTCCCGCTTTGTCTGACTCGATCATTTTCTGGGAGTAGGTGATTGTGAATTTTAGTGACAGTAACCCTACCAGAAGGTGGATTATCACTTCTCTCGTACGATCCAGTAATTGTGCCCTTACGAAATACCTTCTCCTTCTTAGTCGCGTTAGTGAGAGAGAAATGGATTGAATTCTCGGAACTGACTTTGACCAAATATGGGTGACTGTTATGACTGACCCTAGGTTGAGGATAAATGATAAGGTTAGTGCCTGGGCCTTCTCTTACAGGGATGGGCATAAACTTAGACAGATATGGGTCTACTTTCAGGGTGGTACGAAGATTGATTTGAGAGAAGTGTTGTGATGGGTTGGAGGGTTCGACTGGGTCAGCCTTCACTCTTTCAACTTTGTTCCTTTGTCGGTGAATATGATTCACAACATAAGGGGCGCCTCCCCATACCATGACTCTTCTTGTTCCATCCCACATGAGAGGAGCTTGACCTAGTACATCACAACCTAGGAGCAGATCTGTATTAATATAAGAATTTGGCTCTACCGGGAACCATTGTTTATGGAACTTCTCATCTCCAGCTCCAATTTCTGCCCGCAGCATTCCTAATATTCTCAAAGGGGTGCCTGTGATTACATGTAAATGAGGCAGGTTTTGCCATGTATTTACTTCTCCCCTGATTTGCTTGACAGCTGATTCCTTAATTAGAGTGTAGCCACTCCTGGTGTCAACTATGGCTTCTACTATCATACCATTAATCACTACACCGATGGTGGGGGATGTATGATCACCTGCTAGTCATAATTTCTGGGGTGGATCTTGTGAATCTTTCGATTTAAAGTAATTTTTTTCTGGAGGTTTATAGTTATGCCCAGGGCACCCACGGTCTCCACGACGACATCTGGGTCTGCGGCAGTCAAAACAGTGTCCAGGAGGAGGTTTCCACCAACACTCCAACACTCTTGGAGACCTTGTGATGAAGCTAAACAGTGGGTACAATATTTACCACTAGATGTTCTGGAGCTGATAGGTTGCCCTTTATTCACTCACGCTAGGCTAGATTTGAGCTCGCAGATCTGGTGTTTTAATTCTTCCACTACGTCTTTTGGTCCAACTGGACTCGAGTGATCTGTCTGGTTCACCGAGATGGATGGCAACGGCTGATTCTCGAGTTTCCTTCCCTTGACGTTATTCTCTGCAGGCACCACAATGACACAAGGGATCTGACTCACTTCCAACAACTGTCGTTCATGTTCAACTCTGTCTAGGAATTTCTTTAATGGGTACTCGTCATCTAGGAATCCCTCGAGTTTTTCTTGTGATGGGAGAGGTAAGCCATACCACAGCTCTCGTTTGACTGCTTTGTCGTGGTTAGGGAACTTTATAAGGACTCCATATTATAAATACAATTAATTATAGAAAACACGATAGATAGATAGATAGATAGATAGACAGAGCACGAGGCAAGCCTGGGAATGGAAAATGAGCTTGCAAATCTAAGTGAAGAAATGTTGACAATACACCATAAGCAGCAAGTCAGGGGATGAGATAGGTAGGTGTGTCAGCGAGATAAGCATACGAACAATGCCTAGTGACCATACACACACATACACACAGACTCACACACAGGCTTCTAGAACATTTCAACAACAGTGTAACACACGTGACATGACCCCTGCTACACCAGAATTTAGGAAGCAGAGCTCAGAAGGAGGTTAGCTATAGAACCGACAGGTAGTGGAGAGAGTGAACAAGAAGAGGGGTCCAACTAGACTTACTTAGTATATTAAGTCTCTGTAATACATACGCTGCTCAACTTAAGACTTTCTCTGAAGATAATAATTCAAGATCAACTCCCTGTATTCATCTTTAACTCCTACTGCTATTCAATTATCAAAATAATAATAAAAACTCAAGACTCACCTATTACAAGAACAGAGAGTCACATTGGCGGCAGCGAAAGTACGAACCGCGTCTACGAATCTACAGTGAATTTCTACAAAAGTAGGTGAGACTCTACAAGATTAGCTTCAGTTCTACAGTGAATTCCAACAAAATACAGCCTACGAGCCTATGAGCCTACAAGTCTACAAAACAACTCTATAATCTTCACACAACTTCAACCAGGAGCAAGAAGAATAAAAAACAAAGCAAGTAAAGGAAAAGAAAGACTAAAGCAACAAGCACACAAAATCCCAACACTCTCTCCCGCCTACCTCCAGCGCTGACGCGGTCAAGACACACAGCAAAACACCAGAGCCACATTTAAACCGCATCTTACTCACCCTTCTTCACCCAGGTTACGTATCGCTACTCAGTTACTCACCACAGCTACCAGTGTGGGAAGCCGACGTCACCATGTGTATCTGCTGAGATGACATCACCACGCGAGATTGCTGACACAATGCCACGCCAATCGACGTGTGACTGACACCAGGCACTTCTCACCCACTACTCATTACTCATTATTCACATAGCTCCTACTCATACTCATTTATTTCCACAGTATTGAGTTGGAAATTCGACGTTCAATGATGAGGTTTGCCTGTGACTACAGCTGTTAACCACTACATGCACTAGGCCATGGAATTTCCTGAATAATATCGTCCATCAACACAGCCCTAGAATTATCAAGAGATCTTCAATCAACCCTGCATTTTTCTTCCGAGATCGACAGTTGCATCGACACGCCACTCCGATCTGTATCAAGTGGGTGTAATTATACTTAGTACACATTTCTTCTAAGTGCTAAAATAAGGTATATTCAACTCCTTTACTTATTTCTATATATACATTTATACACTCACTATCTATCATTTATTACAACTCATTTACTCATCTATTTAGTTAGGACATAAACAAAAGGCGTATTTCATAACACCATACCCTAATGACGGATATTTTCGCCACCACCCACGTTATTACTAAATACCAGTTGAACAGGAGTCATGTAAATACACTGCCTTTTCCACAAATAGAGGACACTACCAATATACAAGGATGCCGATGGGACTGAGGACAGCCCCAGGCACATTCCAGCGTCTTATGAATTACGTATTGTCCGGAATTTTAGGACAAGGAATATTTGTTTATCTTGACGATATTATAATAGCAACGAAAAATATTACAGAACATCTCAAGAAATTAGACTTACTCTTACAAAAGCTTAGTGATGCTGGTTTAAAAATTAAGCTTTCTAAATGCAAATCTTGCTTTAAGGAAATAAATTTCTTAGGCCATAAATTAAGTTCTAATGGTATTCACACCACTGATGACAAAATACAGGCAGTGAGAGATTTTCCTGAACCCACTACGACTGACAAAGTTGAAAAATTTTTAGGTCTACCTGGGTACTATAGGTCATTCGTACCACAATTCTCTCATATAGCCTTTCCTCTATTCCAACTACTCAAAAAAGATGCTATATTCCAATGGGAAGAACAAAAACAAGCATTTAACAACCTAAAATTAAACTAACAAATGCACCTTGTTTGGCATATCCGGATTTCACAAAATCGTTTATTATCTGTTCAGACGCATCAGTTAAAGGATTAGGGGCTGTATTGATGCAGGAAGATAAAAGAGGAAAGAATCAACCAATTGCAATTGCCAGCAGACAAACAAAAGGTGCAGAGAAAAATTATTGCACTAGAGACTTAGAGGCACTTGCAGTGGTTTTTGCATTACAAAAGTTTCGAGATTTGGTATATGGTTACGAAATCCACTTATTCACCGACCATAAACCACTGGTGGGTATGTTTAAAGAAAAACTCCTCTCTGGGAGGAAAGCAAGATGGAAATGTACAGTTGAAAACTACAATGTACAAATTCATTATATACAAGGTAAAATGAACATAGTAGCCGACGCATTATCTAGGAACCCGAACACCATTCAGGTCGCGGCATTAGATCTCAAAGGAAATATCCCAAACCACGATGATATCGCAAAAGCACAAAGACTTGACCCAATATGGTCTAAAGTTATATACAAATTAGAAAGTGGAGATGACATACAATTACCCAAGCTGCATGTACCACTCGAACAATTCACAATGGTCAATAATAATTTATACAAGATCAACCCGAAACAACCAAAACGCCAAAGAAATACTAACCAGTTGGTAGTACCTAATGACATGATACCCCAAGTATTACGAACGATACACGATAGCCCACATGCAGGACATCGTGGAAGGGATAAGACATTCAAACAAGCCCAGCTGTTATATTACTGACCTTCATTACGAAAAGATATAAACATTCATATAGACAGATGCGAATCATGTGCAAAACACAAAGGATACCCAATCACACCTGCACCGCTGGGTAATTACCCTGTACCACATCAACCATGGGACGTTGTCGCTGTTGATTTACTCAAGATGCCATTATCATACAATAATAACCAATACCTATTCGTAGCAACGGATCATTTTTCCCGTTGTGTCATTTTAGCTCCAATTAAAAATAAAACAGCAGAGACAGTAGCAAAGACAATAACAGATAATATAATATGTCGCTTTACTACCCCAAAGGTACTAATAAGTGATAATGGAGGAGAATTTAATTCTGATATCTTACAAGAAATATGTAAACAATACAACATCAAAAAGGTTAATTTTTTAGCCTATCACCCAGCATCTAATGGGTTAGTAGAGAGACAAAACAAAAAAGTATTAGATGTGCTACGACACATTCTCAATGAAAATTATGCAAGCTGGGATGATTGGATTCCCAGAGTAGAAGCCTCAATTAATGGATCTATAAATAAATCCATAGGTGACACACCATATTTCATTATATATGGGACATGTAAAAAACTACCATATGAGTTCCTAGAAGGTGACAGTCTGCCCATATACAATTACGATGATTACTCTAAACTCCGTTTACGTGAATTCCAGGACATACACAAAAGAGTAAAAAAACATTTAACGATGTCCAAGGAAGAAATGACGGAGGCATTTAACAAGAAGGCAAGAAATTCACCTATCAGCTTAGGAGACATTGTTTATGGTATCATCCATACGAGAGACAATAAATTATCCCCAAAATTTGAGGGCCCATACAGAGTAATTAACATAAAAGCAAACAAAGTTTTAATTAAGTCACTGTCTAGTGGCGAAGACAAACAAGTTCATACTGACCATTTAAAACGAGTTTCAAGGGAACTATCCAATAATTATTCAGCATTGGATACAACCGAACAAGCGAACGTAACTCATGAAACCAATCGAGAAAACAACAATAATTACAAAAATAAATTAAGGTCATATACCAAACAATCAATCATAGGTGCAACTGTTCAAATAAAATCTACAGTACATCATTTACGAGAATTAAATATCGATTTAAACTCCTTCTAATGAAATAACAATCAACCGTAACGCACATCATCACTATCATCGATCACAGCATGATCATATTAGGAAATTAATAGATTTTTTTGTCGGTAGGTAGCGATGAAGGGACTTATGCTATGGATTCTCTTCTACATAGCAAGAGGATATGCGCACTTAGACCCCCAACACATATTACGGCAAGGATGCCTCATAGCTCCAACGGCCACGACTTCAATCGTAAAAGACGTCATGAGTACTGAAATAAGTCTGGAATACTTGTATGAATTACCTTCTTATATAGAAAATATCGCAAGACCCATGCGAACCCTGGACTTCATGATAGGAGGCTATGTTTCACAAGGACATAACACAAAGAAAGTGGACGAAATAGTGAAGTTAGCGAAATGGAAAATAGAACAGGCTAAGTCAACTATGCTCATCATGATCCAAGATCTCCCATCTTATGGAACGGAGGTACTGAGCAACAAGAACATCACACGTACTCGCCAAAAGCGCGGTTCGTTCGACCTCGGTGGCGCAGTTGTTGGGAACATCTTTGGATTGCCTACAGAGGAAGACCTTAAAGAAATAAACAACAAATTTAATAAAATAGCTCAGGTACTAACATACCAAGATAAATTCATCACAGGACATAACTCAGCAATGAAGACAATTGTGAAAAATCTGAAAAAAGCAGAAAACATAGCTGTCGAAAGTGTAGATATAGTAAATGAAATGGAAGGTAACATAACTCTTTTCCAACACTTCTCCATTATCACAGAACATATTGACACAATTCTACTACAATTAGACAACACTAGAGTTCTTTACAGGGCACTTATGCAACGAATTTCGAGTGCTGGTGATGGCAAGATCACAATTGACTTACTTCCAGTTCATGAGCTACGTCAGATCGTTCGTTCGTTGAAAGATTCCCTGCACATATAGTGCAGGCCGGGCCATACATTAGCCCGGTCAGTGGTATATGGGCTGATTAAAAAATAGTAAGTGGGGAGAACAGGACCTGGGGAATGCCCAGCACACATGTCCAGTCTCCTGACTGGCTTTGTGGTGTGTGTGTACGTCAGATAATTAGTCAAGGCATACATAAACATAAACTGAAGCCTTTGTTCCGAAGTAAGGAATTCATGCAATATTATCCATATTAAGAAGCAACACTAACACCAACATCAGTAGTAGTTCATGTACCATTCATAACTGAAGACCTGTTCACAGTATACCAAATACACCCCTTCCCTTCTAAGAATAATAACACTTTGGTCATCAACATCAACATAGACACCGAACTCATCATGGTCTCCAAGAGACGGAACACTGTCACTTTCGCAAATGAATCAACGATTGAACGAAAGTGCCGCACATCCTTACGTGCTGTTCATCTTTGCCCTGCGTACATTTTCACGTTTCAGCCTACTGATACAGTCCCTTGTAAAATGGCTATCATCAGAAATAACAATATGCATCATCATTGTAACTTCACTTTTGCTCCAGATAAGCTTGTACACCATCAACGCATCGGACACTCACAGTTTTTTTATTTCACTCATAACACATCAGTTTACATAGTCTGTCCAGATATACCATAATCTCATACTTCAGCCTCAGGATTATACATAGCACCAGACTACTGTGCGGTATTTACACCATCCATGTCTACTTTATCCACCATCAATCACTACGCCATCCTCAATCATACACACAAACATTTCCACCCACTGCCTGATATGGACTTAAACATGAGCACAAGTATTAAGTTGACTTCACCTAAGTTTGAAACTATGCAACTGATCAATGAAACAATGAAGCCCTGGGAAGATTTGAGTTTGAGTATGTTCAACCCATATTATGTGTATAGCCCAGCACCTACTGTTTTTATAATCTTCTGCATTGTATTTGCAGTAGTGTTGTTCGCAATGCACAGAATGCATGCAAGAATTGCAAATTTGTAGTCAGATCTTTAGTGGAAAAGTTTCTAGAGAAGGGAACAATGTTGTATGTGGCTTTCATGGATTTGGAGAAAGCATATGACAGGGTGGATAGACAAGGATTGTGGAAAGTATTAAGAATATATGGAGTAGATGGGAAGTTGTTGAATGCTGTGAAGAGTTTGTATGATGGTGCTAAGGCTGCAGTGCGTGTGGATGGTGAACTAAGTGAATTTTTCTCTTTGAAGGTTGGATTGAAACAGGGATGTGTCATGTCTCCACGGTTGTTCAATCTGTACATGGATGGGGTAATAAAAGAGGTACAAGGTAGGGTAGTGGATGTTGGAGTGGCCCTGATGAGAGAGGATAGTGGTTGGAAACTCCCTGTACTGTTGTTTGCAGATGATACTGTGTTGTTGAGTGAAGACGAAGGGGAGCTGCAAGGCTTGGTGGATGAGTTTGGGAGAGTGTGTAAGAAACGGAATCTAACGGTGAATGTAGGAAGAGTAAAGTGATGGTCATTGAGAGAGGTGAAGTCAGTGAATGTACAGCGAGGTTGGATGGTGAGGAATTGGAAAATGTGAGTACGTTTAAGTACTTGGGTAGTATGATGAGTAAAGATGGAGGTTTGGAGGGTGAAGTGCTTGAAAGGGTACAGCAGGGAAGAAAGGTTGCTGGTTCTTTGAAAGCAGTGATAAGAAGCAGGGAAGTGAGCATGGAAGTGAAAAAGTTACTACATGACAGTATTGTGATACCAACTCTAACGTATGGAAGTGAAGCTTGGACGTTGTTGGAAGGACACAAGTCAAGAGTGAGCGCAGTGGAAATGAGTTATTTAAGAGGAGCCTGTGGAGTCACATGGAGAGACAGGCTGACGAATGAGGATATAATGGAGTGTTGTGGTGTGGATGTGGATGTGATAGGAAGTGTTATGAGGAACACACTGAAGTGGTTTGGCCATGTGGAGAGGATGGAGGGTGAAAGACTGACGAAGAGAGTGTATGTAAGTGAGGTGGAGGGGGGAAGAGGGAGGGGGAGGCCGAGGATGAGATGGAGGGATGGGGTGGAGAGGTATATGAGAGAGGGGTGTGTGAGTTGGGAGCAGGGCAGTGAAATTGCGGGGGATAGGGCGACGTAGAGGCAATTTGTTTGTGGCCACCCCAAACGGGATTGAAGCATCTGGCAATAAATAGATAGATAGATTTAGTTGGGGGTAGAGTTAACATCCAAGTTAACCCCCCTGAATAAAGTGTACATATTTTGTCTATAGTATTGTTTATATATATATATATATATATATATATATATATATATATATATATATATATATATATATATATATATATATAATACACAGAAGAATGACCTGTGATATAGAAGTATGCTATACCGGTAGCATTATCTTTAAATGAAATATTCATAACTCTTACCATAATCTTAACTTTAAACTATTTTTTTTTCTTGCATGTATGCATTTTAATACAATAACCAATTTACAAACTGTATTACAGTTCAATAGTTTAACTTTAGTGCATTTATTCAAATATGTATACAACTTGTTTAAAATGTAATATTACTAGATAATTGCAATTTACCATAAATATTATACCTGTACAATATTATAATCAATATTATATATTAAGAGTTAAGAAGAAGACTATTATGTATTAATGGATTAGCATATGTCAATAATGACTGCTGTAGGAGGACCTGCAGCAGCGTGACCGAGCAATGTAAGGACTCCATATTATAAATACAGTCAATTATAGAAAACACAATAGATAGATGGATAGATAGACAGAGCACCAGGCAAGCCTGGGAGCGGGATATGAGCTCACAAGTCTAAGTGAAGAAATGTTGACAATACACCGGAAGCAGCAAGTCAGGGGATGAGATAGGTAGTGTGTCAGAGAGATAAGCATACGAACAATGCCTAGTGACCATACACACACATACACACAGACTCACACACAGGCTTCTAGAACAATTCAACAACAGTGTAACACACGTGACACGACCCCTGCTATACCAGAATTTAGGAAGCAGAGCTCAGAAGGAGGTTAGCTATAGAACCGACAGGTAGTGGAGAGAGTGAACAAGAAGAGGGGTCCAACTAGACTTACTTAGTATATTAAGTCTCTGTAATACATACGCTGCTGAACTTAAGATTTTCTCTGAAGATAATTAATCAAGATCAACTCCCTGTATTCATCTTTAACTCCTACTGCTATTCAATTATCAAAATAATAATAAAAACTCAAGACTCACCTATTACAAGAACAGAGAGTCACAACTTCTCGTTCGGGAATTTATGTTCTATCGCCGCATGCTGGCAGAAGAAATGGTGTGTGAAAGCCTGGGGTGACTCTATCCAATTGTTACATATTGATTCTAATTCCTGCATAGTCTGATCAATACTGACTTCGATGGCAAACTCCCTTTGAAGAAATTCCTTAAATGCTGACCATGAAACTACTCGATGCTTTGTCTGGTTGTTATGAATATGCCAAGTTCAGGGCTCACTTTACCCTTTGCAATGTGCATGCGCATCATATCATTAGAATCACTGTAATGCTAGGTGGAAAAGGCCCGACTCCTTGGTCCCAGAACACCTAACGTGTAGCAGGGTCCTCTTTCGAGACCGGGGCTAAGTGCAGTAAAGAGAGGTAGGACACAAAATCTCCAGGCAATAACCTTTACACGTATATTACCACAGTCAGACACAGGACAAAAACAGCAGATATTACAACACAGTATGTGGCAGAAAAATAAAACCTTAATTAGGATATTAGTATCTCACAGGATACTGGCTTAACAGATACTGATGCCAACACAGTAATTCTAGTGCACAGGTGTACAGGGAATACAGGATTGCAGTGTGCGTGGGAGCGCGGGGAGTGAGTCTCACACGGGGGGGGGGGGACGAGGGGGGACGCGTGGCGGGTCAGAACAGAGTTATAGTACGGTAATATTGGGAGGGAGTAAGTATTATTAATTCGAACTTAGTATTCTCCTATAGCAAAGGGGTTTTGACAATTGATTCTATTTCTCGTCTAGGTTCTTACATACACACTGACTGCTAGGAGGGAATTCATTAAGGGAGGAGGAGAATATTATTAACACTTTTTCTCTATTGTTTCCTAGTAGCAAAGGACATTTATATATTTTACTACAGAGAATTTCTCGGGATAATAGTCTTACTGATTTTCTGCAAGGGTATGACCCGTGAGTCTGATTCACCAGAACTTAGTTTCCGCACTCGCCCTTATTCATTCGCCCGTGCTTTCACTCGCCCCGATATTCAACATACATTAAGTTACTGTATCACTGTTACACTAATTCTGGGGCAATGTCACACTTAGCATAAGTCACTTAACACTATCTGGAGTTTGGAGATATCCTTCCAAGTGGGCTCTTCAGTGCTCCTGGCATCAATGCAGTTGTGTCCGTGTCCGACGTTGTTCCATAGGTCCACTCCAAGCAATGCGAGAGGAGTACAAGCCACTTGTTTATAAGAGAAGATACTCCCTTAATCGCTCTTACTGTGGGATTGTAAGTTGCTGCGATACTCTTGGTTAGGGACAGGTACAGACGACGACATAGACTGCAACGAAGACAGAGGGGACAACACATCAGACGATTGGTTAGTTCGGCCTAACTCTTGACTTACTGGTTTGATCCTGTCAGCATGTACTGCCTCCTGAGTTCCATCAGCATCATTCCTTCGATAACTATGTCCACGCATGTGTTCCACAATGGTATATGGTCCGTGGAACTTAGGTCTGAGCTTGGAAGTTCTCTCAGGGTTATTGATCATAACCTCCTGGCCTATCTCCAACGTCTTTTCTTGACTACCCTTGTGTTGTTTCACCATCATCTCTGCTCTTGAGGCTTTTAGTCTTTTTCGTACTTCACTATGTATTCGTTAAAACTTTGCAAGCTGTACTTTGGCATAATTCTCTTTATTATCCACTGGGGTAAGAGGTCCAGCTAGCAAATCGTAGGGTAACACTTTCTCCTCTCCATAAAGGACATAATAAGAGACTTCCCCGTTGACAAATTTTCTGAGGAGTTGATGGCCGCCGCTACATGTGGCAACCAGTCTTCTTGCGAAGTAATCGCTGGTCTCAAGACTTCTAGTATCTTCTTGTTTGTCCTCTCCACCAGGCCATTGCTCTTGGGGCTGTAAGGCGTAATAAAGACTTGCCGCACCCCATATGTACGACAGATTTCCTCTAACACTTGGTTACGAAATCCACTGCCATTATCGCTGAGCAATACCTTAGGTGTTAAGTATGGACAAATCACTGAGGTTACAAAGCGTGCACCACCTCCTCTGCAGTTTTCATCTGTAAAGGTGCTAAAACTGAATCGCGAAAAATGGTCCACTGCCACCAATACATAGCTTGAGCCTTGATGACTCCTCGGCAATGCTAAGAGATCAATGGAGACTGTATCCCACGGTTCTTCCGGTAGGGAATACTCCAAAGTGGGAGTCAGAGGTCCCGTCGTTCCTCGCTTCCACGCACTTGACACATTGACTAACATGGGTTTCTATGTCCTTCCTCATGGTCAGGCAATAGTATTTCTTTCTTGCCTCAAATATGCATCTGTCACGTCCAGGATGACCCGTTTGAGGTACGTCATGAACCAACTGTAACATGGCTTGCTGTAGTGTAGTAGGAACCACCAACTGATACACAGTGTCCTTCCCAGTGGGCTGTTTATATAAAAACCCCTGTTGAAGATGGAAGTGAGTCATCGGTACCTGAAGTTCGGGTAGACATGACTCGTCGCCAGACTTCAAGGCTTAGATGACTCGAGACCAAATCGTATCCTTACGTTGTTCCGCCTTTACCGTGTCTGGGGAATACCCAGAAAGAGGGATATCCTCAGATATGGCAACAGCAGTATTTCTACTCAGCGCATCGGCAACGACATTTTGTTGGCCTGGTAAATATCTGACCTCTGGGTCAAACTCCATTACCTTGCTGAACCAATGCGCAACCTTACCATGCAAGTTCTTTCCCTTAAACAAGATGCGTATGGGTGCATGATCCATTAGAACAATTATCCGGTACCCGAAAATGATATCCTGGAAATGTCCTAACGCCCACACGACTACTAATGTCTCCAAATATGCTACCGCGTAATGCTTGTCTGGGGGTCTTAGTGCCCTGCTGGCCTACGCAATGGTGTGCGTTTTGCCTTCCTCATCCTTTTGCTGTTACACCGCTCCCAGTTCCAAATCTGAGGCTTCCGTGCACAGGTAACAAGGTTGAGTATAATTAGGAAACGCTAACATGGGAGTCTCTGTCATGGCTTGAGGTCGTTGAAGCTTTTCGCTTCCGATGGTCTCCATTGCCATGCAGCATCCTTCTTAAGTAGTGTCGTCAATGGTGATGCGATACCAGCATAATTGTGGACAAAGCTCCTGTAAAAAAAAAAACAGTGAGCCCTAGGAATGAGCGAACATCATCCTTGGACTTGGGTGAAGGGAAATTTACCATGGCTGTCACCTTATCCGGCAGAGCCTTGATGCCATCGTCATCAACTAAGTGCCCTAGAAAGTTAACACTTGCTTTTAGAAAATCGCACTTCGATAGCTTGATTTTCAGACTCGCAGATCTTAAGGTTTCCATCACTCGTTTTATACTAAAATGAGTGTGGAAATCCTTGCTTACAATCATTAAGTCATCTAGATACGCTAGGACGTCCTGCCCAATCTATGTCACCAAACAACTGATTTATCATCCTCTGAAATGTCAAAGGAGCATTACTCAGTCCAAAAGGCATCCAGAGAAATTCAAAGTGCCCACAGTGAGTGCTAAAGGCAGTGATGGGACGCTACTCTTCGGTCAGCTCCACCTGCCAGTCCCAATGCTAGATCCAAGCATGTGAACATGGTAGCAAGTCTCTGAAATTTACCGTGTTCATTTGCCAAAAATCCAACAGGTCTCACACCAACGTCCTTTTTAGGCACAAGAAAGAATGGTGCATTCCAAGGTGAGGAAGAAGGCTGAAGACTTCATCATGGAGCATCTTTTCAACTTCCTCTTCCACTGCTTTCCTATGGCTGTGTGGTAGGCGGTATGCAGGCACATATACCGGACTTGTACCAGGGCACAACCCAATATGATGCTTCATCTTGTCCGTCCTACCCAGCGGTTCTCCTGAAGTGCCACTATGTCGGAGAATTCTTTAAGAAATGCTAGTAACCGCATTTTATGGGCAATGTTATCTGTTACCTTCACGTATTGTTCTAGCACCTTTTCTCTCCCAAGACGTGTAGGTTCCGACTGAGTCTTTGTTTGTGATGTGACTACGGGAGAGATCACTGGTACGTCGTTGACTTCCTTTACAGGGGCACCATAGGACATTAAATCGCCTATATAATATCCATCTCTGACCTTATCTGCGCCACCACTCATATTTGCGATGTAGAGGGGCGTCTTCTGATCTGGTCTGACACTACTCAGGGTGGACTCCAGCGACAATGCCTTATGTTTAACATACCACATCAGTTCCCTCCGACACATCAGGTACTCGGACAGGAATTTTGCAGACAGTTTGACTGGGTAAGTGGTGATTCCCATTCACTATAGCCCTGACCTGCCTCCAATCCATACCGTCTGTTTCGTGTGCATCCGGGGACTCCCTTGACGCTTCACTTGTCAGAGTCACAACTGGTTGAACGGCTCCTGATTGGATGCTAGTTCCAGCTTGTGTTGCTGAGGGACTAAGGCCTACAAACTCCTTTCCATTAAAAGAAATAGAACGTCTCTGAGGGTGTATAATCACGTTATACTCCTCTATGGATTCAAAGCCCAATAACCCATCAGCTGGCAGAGGGAAATCCTCAACCACATAAAATGTAGCACGTAACACAGGAGATCGTTTACCTGCCCTGTGTCAACGGTACCTGGCTTACGATCTTCGTTTTACTCCCTGTCACACTTGTCAAAAACACGTTAGGTGCTGACAACGTCCAATTAGCTTGAGGCATTTCATACTTCAGCCTCTCTAGTGCTTTACTAGAAATAATATTTGCACATGCTCCAGTGTCCATTATCAAAGACACCTGGCCTTTCCCTATGATCCAAAGTATCGAGAGCAAATCCACCATTTTAATAGCTGCCACACACGCATCAGTCGACTGTACGATTTTGTTTACTTCTGCGTGTGGTCTTGAACTTTTCCCGAATTAACCTGGTTGCCCAGTTTTTCCCGATTTGCAAGAACAATTGGAAAATAGTCTGTAGAATAAGGACACCACCCATGGATGACACACCATCTTTTCACTTTTGGCTTAACAGCCTTGGTCTTTTGCTGTGGAGAACTAGTAGCTGTATCTCTCCAGCCTGATGTTTGCAAGGCTTTGCTAGCTTCTGCATAGCATATGCCAGCCATCGCCAAAGCCTGACTTTCAGTACAGGTAGGATGCTGCTGTGCTGTATCTATGAACCTAAACATCCAAGCATCCAACATGTAGCAGTTGCTTGCAAAAGTGTTAATTAAAGTTTTCTTAAACTTTTCATATTTTGAGCAGTAGGTCCGGTTTGGAAGTTGTAGTCATCTTCCCCAGTAAGCTGTAAACTCGATTGGGCTGTAGGTAGCACCTTTGTACAATCTGGGTTCGTAGGTGCCTGAACAAACTGTCCTTGGGACTGTCTAACCGGCGCTACAGGAGGTAAAGTTGAAGGAACGCTAGCAGTAGCCAGATTAGTGGTCGCCATGTTAGGTTCATGCCATACAGAAGGAAAATTCACCTGAGTTTGCATACTAGTATTCATGCCGCATGGATTAGCACAAGGATCCTGGGTTTGCACGCCAGTACTGTTGGTATTCATGCCCCATGTATTAGCAGAAAGATCCTGGGTTTGCATGACACTACTGTTGGTATTCATGCCCCATGTATTAGCAGAAATATCCTGGGTTTGCATGCCACTACTGTTGGTATTCATGCCCCATGGATTAGCAGAAGGAACATTAGCAAATATGTGTTCTTGTCCTTGCTGTCCAGTGGTTAATGGTGAACTGAACATGCCTGAGGTGTAAGTGGGTATGTGAGTGGTTGCATTAATATCAGAGATTATTGGACCTTGAGTATCTGGTTGAGAGGCCAAGGGTGCTGTTGTAGCCTGTTTAACATCCACAGTCTCTTCGCTAGGAGTACCGTTACTAGCAAGACTAGTGGCCATTTTGGACCTAACTGAACTTTCAGGAACTGTTGAATAAGAACGACCAGAACACAAATGTAAAGTGTTTAAGTCCCCACTATCCAGTTCCTCAGAAGTGTCCTGACTACTTAAAATTTGGATGCCTTTCTCCAGTGTCTTTCACTGTAGAGTTTGAATACTCGTAACCCAAGTCTCAGTCCAAGTCTCAATCCACTTACAAAATCTATCTATCTATCTATCTATTGCCAGACGCCTCAATCCCGTTTGGGGTGGCCACAAACAAATCGCCTCCAAGTCGCCCTGTCCCCCGCCATTTCACTCCCTTGCTCCCAGCTCACACCCCCCTCTCTCATATACCTCTCCACTCCATCCCTCCATCTCATCCTCGGCCTCCCCCTCCCTCTTTCCCCCTCCACCTCACTCACATACACTCTCTTCGTCAGTCTTTCACCTTCCATCCTCTCCACATGGCCAAACCACCTCAGTGTGTTCCTCATAACGCTTCCTATCACATCCACATCAACACCACAACGCTCCTTTATATCCTCATTCGTCAGCCTGTCTCTCCATGTGACTCCACAGGCTCCTCTTAAATAACTCATTTCCACTGCTCTCACTCTTGACTTGTCCTTCCAACAACGTCCAAGCTTCACTTCCGTACGTTAGAGTTGGTATCACAATACTGTCATGTAGTAACTTTTTCACTTCCATGCTCACTTCCCTGTTTCTTATCACTGCTTTCAAGGAACCAGCAACCTTTCTTCCCTGCTGAACCCTTTCAAGCACTTCACCCTCCAAACCTCCATCCTTACTCATCACACTACCCAAGTACTTAAACGTACTCACATTTTCCAATTCCTCACCATCCAACCTCGCTGTACATTCACTGACTTCACCTCTCTCAAAGACCATCACTTTACTCTTCCCTACATTCACCTTTAGATTCCGTTTCTTACACACTCTCCCAAACTCATCCACCAAGCCTTGCAGCTCTCCTTCGTCTTCACTCAACAACACAGTATCATCTGCAAACAACAGTACAGGGAGTTTCCAAACACTATCCTCTCTCACCATGGCCACTCCAACATCCACTACCCTACCTTGTACCTCTTTTATTACCCCATCCATGTACAGATTGAACAACCATGAAGACATGACACATCCCTGTTTCAACCCAACCTTCAAAGAGAAAAATTCACTTAGTTCACCATCCACACGCACTGCAGCCTTCGCACCGTCGTACATACTCTTCACAGCATTCAACAACTTTCCATCTACTCCATATATTCTTAACACTTTCCACAATCCTTGTCTATCCAAAATTCTGAGTCTAATTCACTAGACTCTACTTCCGTTGTGGTTGGTTTGTCTGAATATCCCCTTAATTTGTCCCCACTTCTTCACTGTATCCATCTAACCTTATCAGAATTTATTCCCTTCCCAGTCACAGGAAAAATTAGACTGACACAAATAGATTAGTTATGGCTTTGAGCAATAGAGAATGAGACACAGACAAGACGTACAGAAAATGTATGTATTGAGGGGAAACTGAGAAACCTTTATTTTTTTAAACACATTATCTAACTAACATGTGCTGCTTAAAACGTGTCTGAGGGTTCACTGTGCATGTACACTACCTAGGTGTCATATGATGCTGAAGTTCCCGGTAGATTCGTACTTCAAGTCCACACGCTCCGCAAGATTTCTCCTCCAACCTACCGACGAGTCTATCCCTCACAATTGTCCTTGGGTAACTGCAAGGGTAGAGCAGTAGTGGTGGGCGTAATCGATTATTGGTAATCGATTACATCGATTACAAGGTAAAATTATCCACAGATCGATTATAGTTCCCAGTAATCGATTACCAAACGATTACTCCCTGCATTAATTATATATTAAATATGTATTACAGACACGTGCATTTCAATGGATTTTACCCAATTAATATTAATCTGTTTTATAATAAACACCTTAAGGGACCTAAGCTACGAAGAAAGACTAAATAAACTGAATCTACCAACATTACAGGAGAGAAGGAAAAGAGGTGACATGATAATGCTATATAAGTGCATATCAGGGAAGGAGAAAATAGACATAAATGATTACTTAACATATGGAGAAGCATCAGCAAGAGGACACTGCAAAAAACTGCATAAGAAGAGAGGTGATAAAGACGTAAGGAAATTCAGTTTCCCAAACAGAGCAATTGATCAATGGAATGCACTACTGAGTGAAATAGTGTTTGCCAAAACAATTCACAAATTTAAGGATATGTACGATAAATATGGTTTAAGACACGGGACAGTACGAGCTTGACTCATTCCTGTAAAGATACAATTAGGTAAGAACAATTAGGTAGGTAAGAACACAAAACACCCATAAACAGACACACAGACAGAAACACACACACATGGAGAGAGAGAGAGAGAGAGAGAGAGAGAGAGAGAGAGAGAGAGAGAGAGAGAGAGAGAGAGAGAGAACACACACACACACACAGATGCGGAAGGGTGGGAAAGGAGGGAGGGAGGATTTAGGGACGGTGAAGGGGACGGATGAGATGTGGAAGTGTCTAGTACCGTTCTAATAGCAGCTTGCACAGTATATTGACTCGTATCTCCGACATAAAGCCTTTAATTCAGCTACATTATGAATGTATTCCCATTCGGATTCCATGATATTCCATCCAATTGGCAATAGTTTTAATGAGCGAATACTTTGGTAAAATATTAAATATCGTAACTATGCTAGTTTCAGTTCATACTGTTCACTAATTATACAGTCAACCATCAAACAGTAATTCGTAAGACGTGGGGCTAAACAACCACTGAGGATGATTAGTGAGTGAAGTTGTTGTGAACTACTCTCCCCCTGTGTGTGTGTGTGTGTGTGTGTGTGTGTGTGTGTGTGTGTGTGTGTGTGTTTTGTTTCTCTCAGGGCGAGTCCACACGTGCTCTCGAACATATATTGGCAACACAGCAGGCCACATGTTCAGGAACATGTTTGCGGCATTATTTGGACAGATGCACGCAAACATGTTTCAGTACAGATTCGAACACTTGCACGAGGGGCGATAGGATAAGTGTATTCATAACAGGCAATTGAGACTTCATCATGATGTTGCCAACGTGATCCGGACGCTGCTGTTCCCAACATGTTTGCAGCATGGTCGTTCCTGTGTTGCTTGCATGTTGCCAGCACTTGCTCAAGCACACGTGTGGACGCACCCTTACTGTGTGTGTGTGTGTGTGTGTGTGTGTGTGTGTGTGTGTGTGTGTGTGTGTGTGTGTGTGAGTCAGTTGGTTGGGTGGATGGAGTTGATGATGTTGAGTTGGTGGGTGTGGTAGTTCGGTGCATCGCCAGGGTGGGTGGACAGTGGTGGAGGAGGGGTGGGGGGACAGTTGTTGGGTGTGGTGTGTAGAGTGGTTTTGGGTGGGTTGAAGGGGTAATTGGGTTAGTGAGTGGATGCGTTTGGTGGGCTGGGTGGGTAGGTGGCTGGATATGTGGGTGGTCAGGTAGGGGTCGGTAAGTTAGGTTTGGATGAGTTTAATGGATAAGTCGGGTTCAACTGGGTGAATGAGGTGGCGGAGTGAATGGGGTTGGGTAAGAAGGGTGGATGGGCGGGTGGGTCAGTGGGAGGAGTGGGTGGACAGGATGGGCGAATGGGCAGGGTGAGGTGGGTGGGGAGTGTTCAGGGAGAGGTGGGAGGGTTGTGTGGATGGATGAAACGGATGGCATTGTTGGGTGACCAGGGTGGGTGGAATTCGTGAGTGGGAAGGGAGGGTGGAATTTGTGAGTGGTGAAGGTGGGTGGTAGGGGTCGGCAGGCAAGATAGGTTGTAGGGATGTGTGGGCGTAGTGAGTCACCAGGGAGAGTGGGCACCGTTGGTCGTCAGGGTGGCTGAGACGATTGCGTGGTTGGGATGATCTAAGTGGGTGGTTGAATTTGGTGGCTGGATGGGTTCAGGGTGGAGAAATGAATGAGTAAATGAGTAGAGTGGCATTGTTGGGTGACCTTCGTGTGTGGCATTTGTGGGTTAGCAGGGTGGACAGCAGGGATCAGTGGGCTGGGTGGGTGCCAGGGGTGAGGTGGGTGGTTGAATTTGGTGGCTGGATGGGTTCAGGGTGGAGAAATGAATGAGTAAATGAGTTGAGTGGCATTGTTGGGTGACCTTCGTGTGTGGCATTTGTGGGTTAGAAGGGTGGATAGCAGGGATCAGTGGGCTGGGTGGGTGCCAGGGGTGAGGTCAGTGGGTTGTGATGGATGGGTTGAGTGGGTAGGTGGATAAGTAGGTGAGTGTACATGTGGCTGTCCACATGACAAGGCAAGAGAGGGACTTATCTGGCCATATAACTTGTAATTATTACTTGGAGTTTAGTCTATCACTTAGAACACGTTGGATAACTATTTGGAAACAAGACTCTATACATTAACCCGCCACATGCCAGTGCCGTTTTAAAACGGTCTGATATAATGCCACGGCCAGTACCAGTGCCATTTTAAAATGGTCTAATATAAAAAAAAAAACTTCACTGTGACCGCATTTTTCAAGATTTGCGGGTAAAAATTGGCAGGAATGTAAGGTAATTGTTCCTCTACCATTGCCCAGGTTGTCAAGGCCATACACTCACTTGCTCCCCCCCTCATGCTCACTCTGCCTCACTCTCCCTGTGTGCCTCACCCAGTGCTGTACATAGTGAAGGCATTTTGTAAATATTTTCATGTAAGTGTAAGTTGTAAATATTTTTATGTAAATGTGAGGACTATATAGTGAAGTCAAGTTGTAAATACCTACTTGTAAGTGCCAGGAATGAGCTGGCAAAAGAAGGAGTGTGTATAGTTGTGAGTAAAAGATGGAAGAAGAGCATAAGAGAGTATGGATCAGTTGGGTCAAGGATTGTATGGGTAAGATTGAAAGTTGGAATACAAATGTGGGCGATTGTGTGTGTGTATGCGCCAATGCAAGATCGTGCAAGCAGAGTGAGAGAAGAGTTCTGGACAAATGTGGAAGTGTGCATGGAAAAGTTTGGAAGGAATGAGAGAGTGTTTTGATCGGTGATATGAATGGTAAAGTAGGGAATGTGAAGGTGGATGGAATAGTTGGTGAGTGGGGTGTGCCTGCTGAGATAGATGAGAATGGCAGTGTGTTAGTGGACATTTGTGCTAGGACGTGGTTGGTGATAACCAATACCCTCCTCAGGCACAAAATGATCCATAGGTGTACCTGGTGAGTGATGAGAAGGGTGGGTGGTGAACTGAATGAAAGGAAGGCAATGATTGATTATGTGTGTGTGGATGAAAGGATGCGAAAATGTGTAATGGATGCAAGAGCTTATAGAGGTTGGGGGAGTGGACTTTCTGACCACTACTTGGTGGTGGCCAGAATCAAGATCCAATTAAGATGGAGAAATAGAAGAAGGGAAGGACGGGAAGAAGGAGTATTTGTAATGAGAGTGGAAAGGTTACAAGAGGATGAGAAAAAGGCAGAGTATAAGAGAGAAGTGGAGGAACGATTGGGCAAATATGGATTGGAGCAGATGGGGGATGTGGAAGGTGTGTGCAGGATATTCACAGAAGAAATATGTGCAGCATGTGATGTGGTGTGTGGGATGAAGAGAAGATGGAGGGGTGTGCAAGGAACAGTGTGGTGGAATGAAGAGGTGAGACAGGCTGTGGCACAAAAGAAGAAAGCATACAATGAATGGATGAGAAATAGGGGCGTGGAAGAAGTTGAGAGGCGAAAGAGAGAGTTATATGTAGAAAGAAAGAGAGAGGTGAAAAGATTAGTAAGAGAGTAAGAAGAGAGCAGATGAAGAATTTGAAAGGAACTTGAGTGTAAAGTGGAGGGACGGTAAGAAAATGTTCTGGAAAGAGGTGAAAAGAATAAGACAGGGTGGAAGTGAAGTTAGCAGGGGAGTGAAAGATAAAAATGGTAGATCACTAGTGGAGAAGGGAGAAAAAGGGAGTAGATGGAGAGAACACTTTAAGGAATTGTTGAACATAGAGGATGGAAGTAATGAGAGTATAAGTGGGTGGGGAATAGCTGGGAGAAGGAGGGAGGTGAGAAGACAGGAAGAAATCAGTAGGATACAAGTTGTGGAAGCAATGAAAAAAGTTAAATTGAGGAAAGCCTCAGGAATTCACGGAGTGTGTGGTGAAATGTTGAAGCATGGAGGAGAGAAAGTAGTAGAATGGATGTGGAAAATGTGCAGATTGGCTTGGGAGGAAGGTAGAGTCCCGGAGGATTGGAAGTCAGGTATAATTATTCCCTTATACAAAGGAAAAGGGGAAAAAGAAGTGTGTGGTAATCATAGGGGCATTTGTCTTCTTAGTCTAATAGGAAAAGTGTATGGTTGGATACTTATTGACAGAGTTAGAGAAAGAACAGAGGA
>NC_136956.1:5980863-5983363 GCF_032717465.1 Coenobita brevimanus
ACTTAAAGTGTACATTATCTTTCTCTGTTCCGTAACATAAATTTGGCGACCTCTTATCAGGATATTCAGGATATTATCATAAGGATATTGCTTGATATTTTGTGACTGTTACTTATTCATGATGTCTACTATTACTACGCTTGATGAAGCCAAAGATTTTTTGTCAAATGTGCAAACAGTGTGTGATGTAGAAAACAGAACAAAGAATGAACTTAAGCTTGTTGCTCAACAATTGGGAATTGCTGTTCGCTCTCATCATTCTAAAGATCAAATTGTTGGCATGATTAATGAAAGCTTGTTTAATGTAACTCCTCGAAATGAGCAAACGCAGATTGAATTAGTTAAGTTACAGCTAGCCCTGCAGGAGTCTCGTGCTAAGGAGTCTGAATTTCAGGCCCGTTCTAAAGAGGCTGAGGCACAAGTTGAAATTGCTAGGATTCAGGCAGACCATGAGTATCGCATGAAACAAGGTGGAACTGGATCATCTAGCTCTGATGATTTTGATGTGGCTAAAAATGTTAAACTTGTCCCTCCTTTTAATGAATCTGATTTAACAAAGTATTTTCAGTTGTTTGAGAGGGTAGCTACAGGTTTTAATTGGCCCAAAACAGTATTGGCCAGTACTCCTTCAAACTGTTCTCACCGGTAAAGCTCAAGTAACTTATGCATCTTTGCCTCAGGATCAATCTGATAATTATGATGTAGTTAAGAGCTTGATTCTTAAGGCCTATGAGCTTGTTCCTGAAGCCTATAGAGTAAAATTTAGGACAACTTACAAGCAAGATAAGCAATCCCATGTTGAGTATGCAAAAATCAAAGAAGATCTGTTAGAGCAGTGGTTAAATTCTAAGAATGTGGATTCTGATTTTGACAGATTTAAGCAGATGATTTTGCTGGAGGACTTCAAAAGGTGTATTAGTAAAGATGTAAGCCTATATCTTGATGAGAAAAGAATAGATAATTTGTCTGATGCTGCAGTTTTAGCTGATGAGTATGTTCTCACTCACAAGAGATATTCTAGAGAAAAAGGGAAAGCTGAGAGTAAGTACGTTGCCTCTACTCAGAGTACAGGTAACAGGAAAGAGAATAAGGATGATGTTTCTCAGGAAGTAAATACCAGCTTCACCTCTAGATTTCAGAAATGTAAATGTACTTATTATAGTAAGCTTGGTCATACTACGGAGAGATGTTTCAGGAGACAGCGTGATGTGAACAAAAAGGAGTCTTTAAATATTCAGTCAATTGGTCTAGTGTCCACTCTTGAGAGTTCCCAGAATTCTTTAACTGAGTTAACTGAACCTGCTTTGAGGGGTAACTTAAATTCTCATGATGGAGCTCCTCTTTTGAGCAGTAACGTGGGTGACACTCTCAAGAGTTCATATGCTAATTTCCTGTCTGATGGTTTTGTCAGTCCTCTGGACAGTAATGACAGGAAATCAGTTAAAATATATCGTGATACAGGTGCTTGCCAATCACTTATGCTGACCAGTGTTCTAGGCTCTAATGTTAATTCCTCTGATGAAACTGTAATCTTACAAGGTGTAGGGAATAATTACTTCTCTGTCCCTCTGTGCAGAGTGAATTTAGAGTCTGGTTTTGTTAATGGTTCCGTTATGGTTGGGTTGGTTGAGACACTCCCAATGTCAGGTGTAACTTTCTTACTTGGAAATGATATTGGTGGAAGTCAAGTGTGTCCAGCTCCTCAGTTGTCTAGTGAGCCAGTGGCTGCGGCCCAGGATTGTGATGTCCCTGATGTGTTCCCTGCATGTGCTGTCACTAGGGCTAAGTCTAAAGTTACTGGTGATTTAGAGGATAATGATGATGATGATGTTATCCTAGCTGACACTTTTCTTGCTAATTTGGACCACTCACCAGATGAGGCAGTACCCCGTAGTGTTGATAATTTGTCTCGTCAAGAGTTGGTTGAGTTGCAGGTTGCTGACCCTGAGTTGAAAGGTCTAGCTAACTCTGCTTACAGTGAAGAAGAGTTAGCCGGTGCTTCTACTTGTTATTATGTAAAGTCAGGAGTACTTATGAGGAAGTGGAGACCCCCAACAGCATCAGCCGACTGTGAATGGGAGATTGTACATCAAGTTGTCATCCCTCGTGTTTGTAGGCAGGATATCATTCGAGTGGCTCATGATACCAGTTTGGCAGGACACCTTGGAGTGAGGAAGACTGTGGCACGCATTTTGAAACACTTCTACTGGCCAGGTATCTTCAGGGATGTTTCCTGGTATTGTAAGTCTTGTCACACCTGTCAAGTTGTGGGGAAGTGTAATCAGACCGAAAAGGTTGCACCTCTAGTTCCCATTCCTCCTTTTGAGGCGCCTTTCACCCGTGTGTTGGTGGATATTGTGGGCCCTCTTCCTAAGACTTCTTCAGGATTTTCTTATGTGTTGACCATGATTGATATGGCTACTCGTTATCCTGAAGCCATTCCACTTAGAAACATCTCAGCAAAGAACGTGGTTAAGGAAATGCTAGGGTTCTTCACAAA